>NC_134354.1:211054652-211204652 GCF_048569485.1 Anomaloglossus baeobatrachus
TGTCACACTGCTCCAGCTGTCTCTCCAGCTTTTGAAAATGCCAGCCGCTCATTATTCCATCTTGTGTTCCCTGCTTCCCCCACCCACCGGCGCCTATGATTGATTGCATTCAGACGTGCCCCCACAGCTGTCTCACTGCAACCAACCACAGCAGCTGGTGGGCGGGTCTATGTAGTGCAGTAAAATAAATAATTTTAAAAAAACGGCGTGCGGTCCCCCCCAATTTTGATACTAGCCAAAGTAAATCCACACGGCTGAAGGCTGGTATTCTCAGGATAGGGAGCCCCACGTTATGGGGAGCCCCCCATCCTAAAAATATCAGCCAGCAGCTGCCCGGAATTGCCACATGCATTAGATGCGACTGTCCTGGGACTCTACCCAGCTCATCCAGAATTGCCCTGGTGCGGTGGCAATCAGGGTAATAAGAAGTTAATGGCAGCCCAAAGCTGCCACTAAGTCCTAGGTTAATCATGGCAGGCATCTATGAGACACCCCCAATGAAAACCTGTAAGTGAAAGTAAATAAACAACTACACAAAAATCCTTTATTTGGAATAACAGACAAAAAAACCACCCTCTTTCACCACTTTATTAAGATCCCCAAATACCTCTCTAGGTCCAGCATAATCCACATGAGGTCCCACGACGCATCCCGCTCTGCTACATGAAGCTGACAGGAGCGGCTGAAGAACACCACTGCTCCTGTGAGCTCCACGTAGCAACTGAAGTGAGCCACGTGATCAGCGGTGACGTAACTCAGATTACCCGCGGCCACAGGTCTCAGGTGGATGACTCAAACTGGCTTGTTGGTAACTTGAGTGATGGCGCGGCTCACTTTAGTCACTCAGGGGATTTGAAGTCACCTGTGAGTCCTTCACCTGTCATCGCAAATCAGGCCACGGCACATACACAGAGTCGCGCGATGACAATGAAGTCGGATGAAGTTCATCCGAGTTCATTCTGATTGCGCGGCTCTGTCTTGCAGTCAGCCATGTTCTATGGGGATGTAGCAGAGCTGAGTGGGACCGCATTGTCAAAAATGCATTCAAAATGCATTTAAAATGCATCCAAAATGCTGCACCAGAAATGCAGTCACGCACCTTCTGCAGGCTGTGCCCTTGCTGTTTCTGCCTTTTCCCATTCATGTCAGCCTTTTCCTCAGTCACTACAGCTCGCCATTAGCTCCAACGTGAAATTATTCGGGTTTCCCATAGATCTACATTGCGCATCGAATATTCGCGAATAGTCGAATAGCGGCGACCTATTTGTCGGATATTCGATCATCCCTAGTGATTACCCGACACAAATTAGGACGTACCAGTAATTCCTCGGTCGTGAAGGGGTTATACAATATACTGTAATACAAATATATTGCAATATATATTGTAAATGTGGTTATATGAAGTACCTAGGCTTTTCGTGTGAATGGGACAGCCGGGATAGGACTCATGACAAGAGCCAAAAATTTGTCCATCAACTGCATCAACCTGGATGGCCGACAGCAACCTGCATTTAAGAACATAGTATCAGAAAATTTAAATGATCCCACTAAAGTTCTCCTGTGACCACTCCACATTAAGCTTGGACTGATGAATCAGTTTGTGAAAGCTCCACCAAAAGAAGTGCCTGTGTACCAAGTTTTAGGGACTGTCTGAAGCAAACTGAAGGAAGGCATATTTGTGGGTCCAGATATTCAAAAACTAATGAAGGACAACATGTTAGAAAAATTAAAGCTATTGAGAAAATGGCATGAAATTCTTTTAAAGAAGTTGTGAAGAAATTTCTTGATAACACTAAATTCCATCAAGAATAACATGCTGAAACGTTTTAAAGCCTTGGGTTGTCTGCTGAATTTAAAGTTAACATTTTTACATTTTATGTGGAATACTTTCCTAAAAACATTGGTGCAGTTAGTGAAAAGCAAGGAATCAAATAGAGTTGGACACCCGCTCTGTCGTAAAAAGAGGGTCAGCAGTAATGGTTAAACATGATTTTATTACACGATTCAGAGATCACATCTCCTTCCTCAAATATATCACACATGTACATGTGATCTCTGAAATGCGTAATAAAACCACGTTTAACCATTACAGCTGACTATCTTCTTCTGACAACTCTGGAGTCCACTTCTATTTGATCTTTTGACGCTAACTCCTCCTGATGCCTGCTGCAGCCATAACCTACACACTTTCTATAGCAGTTGTGACTAGAGATGAGCGATGTTCGAGGTTCACCAATTTCATGTTCGAGTGATTTTGGGGGATGTTCGAGTCGACGAACTCAAACGATTTGCTAAAAGTTCGGCAGTTCGAGTTACGTTCGAGAACGGTTCGATCACCAAAAGTGTGGCTTTTTACAGCTATGTGTACAGGGATCTATCACTGGCAGCCTGCGGTAAGCTGGTAACCAGGGTAAATATCAGGTATCCAAGCAAGGCGCTTTGCTTAGTAACCCGATGTTTACCCTGGCTACGTGTGCAAAATTCCCCGAAAGCCACACAGAAACAATTTCCGTGTGACTTCCATCGGATGACGCTGCAGTCTTTGTACCGCTCCAGCCCCAGCCCCGCAGCTGCCCGCTCATCAGTGTCCACAGCTGCCCACAGTGTACGGTGTCCGCAGCTGTCCACACTGCAGTGAAAGCAGAGGCGGGGATGACAAGCGCTGCCGTCAGGAGGTTAGTGAAGTTCCTTACCTGCGGTGATGAAGTCCTGCCCTCCTGACGTTAGCGCTGTCACTGTCCTCCATGGCCTCCACTTGTCACATCTCCTCTCGCTGCCGACCCGAGACTGTCACTAGCGGTGATGTCACAGGCACCCACAATACTTGGTTGTGAAGGCGGCGGTCATTGAACTCAGTGACAGCTCTGCTATCAGGAGGGCAGCGATCACCGCAGGTAATGTACCTCGCTAAGCTCCTGACAGCAGCACTTGTCATGCTCTACAGTGACCTGGGCTGACCTATTGATGTTAGCTCAGGTCACTGCATTGCTCTCCCAGCCAATATGGAACATTCTGTTCTTCATTGACTGGGACATTGACTATGGTATGGATTGTCATGGGAACCCCTTGGATTACACCAGACCTGGATTTGTTATTCTTTCTAATAAATTGGTGAAAGAGGGAATGTTTTGGGAAGTGTTTTTTCAAATAAAAATGTGTTTGTTGTCTATTTTTTTTTATTACTGACTCGGTTGGTGATGTCGGGTATCTGATAGACGCCTGACATCACGAACCCCAGGCCATGATGCCAGGTGACATTACACATCTGGTATTAACCCCATAAATTACCCCGTTTGCCACCGCACCAGGGCAACAGGATGAGCTGGAGCAAAGCACCGGGATTGGCGCATCTAATGGATGCACCACTTCTGAGGCAGCTGCGGCCTGCTATTTTTAGGCTGGGGAGAGTCCAATAACCATGGATCTCCATAGTCTGAGAATATCAGACCCCAGCTGTCCGCTTTACCTTGGATGGTGATCCAATTTTGGGGGGACCCCCACGTGTTTTTTTTTTTTATTATTATTTTTTAAAATATTAAAATTTAATTAATATTTTATTATTTATTAATTATTTATTTAATTTAAAATAACAGCGTGGGGTGCCCTCAGTTTTGGATTACCAGCCAAGGTGCAGCTGCCAGCTGTGGTCTGCATGCTGCAGCCGTCTGATTTACCCCTAGCTGGCTATCAAAAATAGGGGGAACCCCACGTCATTTTTTTTTAAAATTTATTTATTTTTTTGGCTAAATACAAGGCTAAGTGTTACGCTCACCGGGGAGCGGCGAGCGTCCGGAGGTGGACCCACTGGACCGTGCACCGGACTCCCCTGAGAAGGCGAGCAACAGCGAACCCCTGTACAGGGATTGTGCGGTGTCTCCCCAGAAGGCCTAAATGCACGGCAGCCAGGAACCGGTGGTAGGAGTCTCTGTACGACCAGGCGTAGCTCGGGTACGACATCTGCAGCAGGCAGAACACGGGTGTGGTACCGGAGATGTTCACTGTGGGTATGGCCGGTGACGTCCACTACGGGTATGGCCAGTGATGTCCACTGCGGGTATGGCTGGTGACGTCCACTGTGGGTATGGCTGGTGATGTCCACTGTGGGTATGGCTGGTGTCGTCCACTGCGGGTATGGCCGGAAGGTACAGACGGCACTACGGTGAGATAGAGTATTAGTAACGGCAGATAACAAACAGGTAACAGAAGTACAAAGGGGCCTGAACACTAGCAGAGCTCAAGTAGAAGTGTTGCTCGGGCGCCTGCTGCCGGGGGAGGTGAACCTAAATACCTATTAGGTAACAGGTAACCTCTGAGGTCACTTCCAGAAAATGGGGCATACCACTTTAAGAAAGGGGGAGTGGCCTTGCACGCAGCCTAGAGTCACTTACTGCAATTCTGTGTGAGGACGGGAGACAGGAAGAGGCTGCAGCAGGCCTGGGAGTAGGAGCAGCGTCTGCAGATCCATGGGACCGGTAAGAGGAAGGCCTTCGCTGCCTGGGACTGGGACCAGGAGTGCACGTGGGAGCCATGCTGTGACTGGGCAGATGTGAGGGAGAGCTCCCCCCCGGGGTCTGGTGGGACCAGGCGTTACACTAAGCACCCCTTAGTGCCACATGAAAGGCACCAAAGGGTGCAAAATTACAAAATGGGACATTATGTGTCTTTCTGCCATTATAATGACAGAAAAGAGAGATATGAAGTGTACAAGCACAAGAAAATCACCAGAGCGCTCTACGCTGTGAAAAGCAGTAGAAAATGGCACTGGAGTGAACATGTGACTGCCTCATGTAGGTTGAAGCTATGGATCCTGGGTAAATTTATGTATTTTCCCTCCTTCAGTTTTTTTGCAGTAGATGACAAATGGATGACATACGGACCATATACGGAACGGAAACGGATGCCACACGGATGCATCCGTGAAAAAAAGGACCGTTTTTTGCGGACCGCAAAAACGGATTGGTCGTGTGAATGTAGCCTTATTCTGATCTGTTTATAAACAGCAGGCAGAAATAAGTGAATAGCAGCCACCAGCGTCAGAAAATCTCCGGGGTTTCAGGGGGTAGCTGAGACCCTGGAGATCATGATTCAGGCTGTTTTTTCCGGTCCGCGCTCATGTGATCACCGGTATACACCATTTACCAATGATCACGTTACAGTAAGTGACAGCGCCGGTAAAAAATTATTTATCTCCCATCTGGCATGAACAAACATGTCAGATGGGAGATAAATCTCCTCCCCGGTCCCCTCCGGTCCTCCGGAGTCGCCAAAGTGCCCCCCCTGACGCCCTCCTGGAAAACAGCAGCGCGCCGGCTGCATTCACCCTACTCATCTGATTTCTGTCACATGTGCCATGACACATACGACACAAAACTCCTCCCCAGGCCCTGCCAGGTCACCCCCTATAACCCCACCGGTGTTCCCCGGTGTCCCACGGTACCTGTGCAGCGTTGATCCCCCGTGGCCCCCTCATTCACAATAGACGCTGCCATATGCACAGAGCGGCTGTCAGATCAGCTTCCTGTGTTCAGACACAGTGAGTGGCGGTAACCATGCATCTGTAAGCTACTGCAATGCCCTGCTTATGAGGTAAGGAACATAGTTGATCAGAAAGTTAGACTACATTTTCAAATGGAGGTATTTGATTTTATTGTTGCCCTGCTGAATGACTACCAAACATGAGAGTTTGTTATACGCCACAAGAAAACATGTCTAAATAGCGAGCTCTGTTGTTTAGTATTCATTCAGCTGGATAACTGGAGTTAAAGGGGTATTCCATCTCCAAGATCCTATCCCCAATATATAGTAGGTGGAATAGCAATAATATCAGCAAATACCAATATTTGGAAATGTAGAATAGTTCTTCTGATTAGGCATGCCCTTACCTCATGAGCAGGGTATTGCAGCTTTGGTAGCAACAGTTACAACATGGACTCTGCTGCTGTGGACCCGGGGAGAGTGGGTGCAGATTCATTGCACCCACACTCCTCACATGGAGGGTCTGCACTCCTAGAAAATGGGGATACGTTCCATGAGCGTGTCCCCCATATTCTAGACGGTCCAGAGTCATTGTGGGATCCCCTTATTTTTTTTCCCTTACAATAAGTTGGTGAAAGAGGGAATGTTTTCGAGAGTGTTTTTCAAATACATTTTTTTTTTGTTTATTTTTTTTGTTAGTACTGACAGTTTGTGATGTCGGGTATCTGATAGACGCCATGACATCACAAACTGCTGAACTTGATGTCAGATGACCTTACAGCTAGTATCAACCCCATTTATTACCCCGTTTGCCACTGCACCAGGGCACGGGATGAGCTGGGGTGAAGCGCCAGGATTGGCGCATCTAGTGGATGCGACACTTCTGGGGCGCCTGTGGCCTGCTATTTTTAGGCTGTAAAGGGCCAATAACTATGGACCTTCCCACCCTGAGAATACCAGACCACAGCTGTCCGCTTTACCTTGGCTGTTGATCCAATTTGGGGGGGACCCTACTTTTTTTTTGTAATTATTATTTATAAAATAATAAAAAAGAGCCTGGGGTGACCTCCACATTGGGTCACCAACCACGGTAAAGCTGGCAGCTGTGGTTTTCAGGCTACAGCCATCTGCTTTACCCTAGCTGGCTATCAAAAATGGGGCGACCCCACGTCATTTTTTTTAAACTATTTTTTTAAATAAAAAAAATAATGGGCTTCCCTGTATTTTGATTACCAGCCAAGGTAACGCCAGGCAGATGGGGGTGGCAACCGTAGCTGTCTGCTTTATCTGCGCTGAAAATCAAAAATACCGCGGAGTGCCATGTTATTTTTTTTAATGATTTATTTATTAATGATTTTATTTGTACTGTGATGTCAGGCAATCAAAATACAGGGAAGCCAATTTTTTTTTAGTTATTTAAATAAATAATTTAAAAAAAATATATGGGCTTCCGCTGCATTTTTTTGTATTGCTAGCTAAGGGTAATCCAAGCAGCTACTGGCTGCTAACCCCCACTGCTTTGTGTTACCTTCACTGGCAATGGAAAATCCAGGGAAGCATTTTTTAGGCAGGTATGGCTGCACCCAACCCCCAGCTGCCTATTTGTATCCGGCTGGGAACTAAAAATATAGGGAAGCCCTTTTTTTAATTATTTCATGGGCTTAGCCCCATTTTTGTGTCCAGCTAGGTACAACTAGGCAGCTGGGGATTGGAATCCGCAGCACAGGTTAGCCCAAGCTTTCTGGGCCCCTCTGGTGCGAATTGCAGTCCGCAGCCGCCCCAGAAAATGGCGCTTTCATAGAAGCGCCATCATCTGGCGCTGTATCCAACTCTTCCAGCAGCCCTGAAGCCGGGTGGCTTGCTGGGTAATAATGAGTTAATACTAGCTTTGTTTTACTAGCTAGTATTAAGTCAGAGATTATTGTCAGGCAAGTTTGACCCGGCCATTAAGAATCTCCAATAAAAGGTTAAAAAAAGACACCACACAGAGAAAAAATACTTTAATAGAAATAAATACACAGACACATTAGAGACTCCATGTTTATTACTCCCTCTCATCCCTCCACGATCTTCTGCCTTCTTTCTCCTTCAACCCATGCAGCTCTGCTACATCAGACAGTACAGCATGGGAGGAAGAACGCTGCTGCTCCCGTGAAGTCTATATACTCAGGGAGTGAGCAGAAGCTGCGTGCTGTAAGTGGTGACGTCACCGCTGACAGGCGGGTTACCATAGCAATGGTGCTCTGATCACATGATTCCCGGTGCCGCTATTTACCGGCTGTGACAGCTAGTCCCTTCATGTGGGCTGACTCTGTAAAGACAGAGCTCTCACATGCAGGAACGGGGAGTCGACCATGTGCCAGAGCATTTCGCCGGTACACGGAGCACCACGTACCGGATAGATGAACTGACAGGACCTAGAAATGACGTCTAGCCATGTGACCAGTCTGTAGCCAATGAGATAATAGACACGTGACTGGTCACATGCTATTTTGATGTTACGATAGGTCATATCATCAATGCTGGTTACTGGGAGGACGCAGCGATTATCAGAAGGAAAAGCGGCGGGAGACAGAGTGCAGGACGCGTCGCAGGGACCTGTAAGTGTTATGGCAATGTTTATTTACTGTATGTGTACATGTATAATGTGTTTTTATGTGTTTGTGTTTGCCTCCCATTGCTTTCAATGGGGTTCGAGTGGTTCATCGAACGATTCGTCGAACATTCATCAAACGGAGCCTCCGTTTGATGAACCGAACCGAACTCGAATGCTAGGGGGGTGGCTTATCTCTAGTTATGACTATTTTCACAACAGTATCAGGTGAGCACATCTGATATTTATTCCTTATACGTGTAACGTTATACCCTTTTAGCGCCTTTTGTCTTTTCAGTCTCCTTCACATTGAGCGAAAAGCAAGGAGAAAGATTGTATCAGGATATCCAAGGAGATGGAATGACGATACCAAGGTACTGTAGATGGAACGTGAACATGATGAGGAACTACTGCTGGATGTTTCACAGAGAAGATCTGCAGGCCTTTTATTAGAGAAAATATATCAAGAGAAGCTTTGAAGAGAAAAGAAAAAGATGCAAGAATTAATTTCCAATAAAGTTCCAGAATGAATGTTCAATACATTTTTATATATAATACTGTGTATATTTTTGGTTACAGTAATTTTTTTTTTTTATTTATCTCGCTTGTATGTAATTTCACGTGCGTTGTGTGCAAAATTCATGCGTGTTCATTAAAAATAGAAGTGTTTTGAAGTCAGAGCATAAGAAAATATAAAAATCAGTCATTGAATTTGAAAACAAAACCCAAATTTTCCATACCTGTGTTCTTATTGCTAAGTTCCTCTAATTAACAGTGATTTTGCCTAAGTTTTCACTGGACAGCTTTTAATAAACACATTGCCATTAAAGATAAGCAAACCTTTGGAGGTTCAGTTCACTTGCAAAAATTGAACCAAACCTCCACTGCGCTGCTCTCGCCAGTATAGTTCACACGTAAAGCATTCGAACTCTGGTTGGTGCTTGGTTCGAAATCCAAAACTCGGTTCGCTCATCTCTAATTGCCATCTCCATAATAATGTTACATTTAACCATTTTAACATTTTATTTCTAACTAAAAAGCAAAAGCTGATGGCAGACATTGATTTACAGCATGAGCTTTAATTAAGCACATGATCATGCTGAGACATTCAGAACTTGAAGCTTTCTTAGTATGGAGGATTATTATTTGACTTTGGAAGACATCCATTGCAATTGTTTTAATTGGGGACATAACAAGTGTGCTGGAAATACTTATCAAGTCTTTTAATGTCACCTCTTTTTCATACTAATGAATATAAATAAGAATGAATGTATCATATTTTCAAACTGAAAGTTCAGATTACAACAGTCTTTGTTTGCAAATAGTTAGACACAAATTCAAAGGATAAGGAGGTACAGAACTTGCAGACTTAAGGGAGTTTTACACATAGCGATATTGCTAGAAAGCATACCCGCCCCCGTCGTTTGTGTGTCACAGGCAAATCGCTGCCTGTGGTGCACAATATCGTTAGGAGCCGTCACACGGACTTACCTGCCTAGCGACGTCGCTGTGGCCGGCGAACCACCTCCTTTCTAAGGGGGTGGTTCGTGCGGCATCACAGCAACGTCACTAAGCGGCCGCCCAATAGAAGCACATCACACAGCAGCCGACCAATAACAAAGGGGGGCAGAGATGAGCAGCCGTAACATCCCGCCCACCTCCTTCCTCATTGCCGGTAGCCGCAGGGAAGCTGTAGTTCGTTGTTCCTGAGGTGTCACACATAGCGATGCCTCGGCAAAAAACCTGTGTCCTCAACAACCAACGATTTTTTGAAAATGAATGACGTGTCATCGATGGACGATTTGGTGAGTATTTTCCATCGTTAATGGACGCTCATTGGTGTCACACGCAACGACATCGCTAACGATGCTGGATGTGCATCACAGAATACGTGACCCCGGTGATATATCATTAGATACGTCGTTGCGTGTATTGGGGCCTTAAGTTTATCTGTGAATTAATCGATATAGTATAGCAACTCATACATTACAATTTACAACACTCAATATTCAATATAAAATGCAATATTACCTTAGAGTGTTTTACATCTTTTCTGAGCAAAGAAAGGCTTACAAGTACTAGCTATTCCTGGGGAACTGATTTGTTGCAATTAAACTATTTGAAAAAATATTCCTTAAACCTGATGAATTTGAATTTCAAAATATTCAGTTGTCATTAGTAATGTGTAATACTTTGCCATACGGTGCTGCTGCAAGAAAATTACATTTGTTTCTCTAGGGTTCCCCTGCAGATTAATGTTAATGACTGAAAAAGGAAAAATATCCCAATGAGACAAAAATAAATTCATGATTTGGTCAAATAAATCTACAAAATCTGTATAGAATGATATCTAAATTACATTAAAATAAATCAAAAATAGTAGTAAAAATTCATATAATAAAATATGTGAATAGTATTGGCACCAATTGTACAGTTTAATATATAAATGATATGAACAACTAGCACAGATCACTATTCAATTCAAAGCTTTTATGACTTTTTTGAAAGAGAATTTTCTATTTGACATTTCTACTATAAAATGACATAAAGTATAAACATTCTCAGACAGGGGGATGAAATAAGGCATCATGCAAGGTGAAATGAAATGTATCATGAATTTCTTTGTCCTGCTAGAAAACCAGCAGTATATTTATTTCAATCCAATTATGCTACAAGTTTAGGATTTACTGTTATAAATGATATCAGAGAATGTTCTACCATGGAAGATATCCAATTTACCAAGGTTATAAATAAATTACACAGAATGAAACATTTTTGGAAAGGTTATGTTGACGAGAACAGTGAGAAGATTTGTTTAGCTTTTGATTGAATAATTCAGCAAACGGGTGTCAAAAACAGAGCCACGTGAATAGTTATCTTAGGTGCCAGGTCTGTTCAGTAAAAGTCATTGTAATGTCATGGTAATGAGATTACCACATTCCATATAAAAAGGGAAAAGCAAGTTCCCACATCCAATTATTACAGTAATCTCTTACTAATTTTTTTTCAAATAAACATTAGTTTTTAAATACACAATTTGATCATTTGATTACCATCAATATATCCTTTTATTTCTTCCCCACCTTCCAGGGGTTACGTGTTCTATTTTCCCATCAACATAGACATTTTATGGCTTTTTTAGTTTTGGGACAAGTGTATATTAATAGCACAATTTAATGTATCCCATAACATGTTCAATAACTTTAACAAAGTGAAGTGAAATGAAAATTCTCCAGTATTTTGCCTTTTTTTTGTATATCCTCTATTTTTGAATGCTCAAACACATTTTGGCTTAGGGGCACTAATTCATGGAAATGCTGGACCCTACACCGATGATACAATAACGACGCTTTTGCGCTCGTTAATCGTATCAAAAAGGATTTACACACTACGATATCGACTGCGACGCCGGATGTCCATCACTTTCGATTTGACCCCACCGACATCGCAGCTGTGATGTCGTAGTCTGCAAAGTGCCCCTTAAAGTCTCCTCACCACTGGCATGCTGGATTGGTATGTCAGTCTCTGCAAGGAGAATAGCTTCCCCCTTAGACTCCATCTTACCCTCTCTATAGAGGTTCTGATCTGACATAAATCCTAAGTCATGTGACAAGGTTCGTTAAAGAGTCACTTTTGACTTTTAGGTTTGCTAAACCAACAATAGCAAAATACCCAAAGGATCCACAGTATCAACCTAGGCAAATAGCTGAATCCAGGCCGAAAAATAGGTACTAAAAAGGGAAACCTAAAATATAACTTTTATTTCACGTGCTTGATAAAAAGTAAGCCTAGGCTCACTGGGAGTAAGTAAAAACCAACAATCACAGACATAAATATATCCTGTTATGCACAGGGACAGAAAAACAGACCAATAAATTCTTGGCCCTTGGTGATAGGGTACGACAAATGATGGCCTCAAAGTTGAATTGAGGATACTACCAAAGAGAAGACCCCCACCATTGAAGAGTTAACAATAACAATGAGACACAGCCCTACTCGTTCATAAAACTGAATGTAACATAGACTCAGGGCATGTGTCACAGATATCAAAGGTATATGTTAACAATTACACTGGAACATATCCCTCCTCATTCATAGAGCTGAATTCAATGTCAGCATAAGGGCATGTGTCACAGGTAACAAACATGGACCATAGGGAATCATAATCAGTTGTCCCATAAGGGAGCGATCTTACCCGGTCCAGCTGATGTATTGAAAGGGCGGCAATTGGGAGGACCACCAAAGACGGCTTATCCAGGGGGGGCTGTCCACCAGCTCATCAGATCCCACAATGATAATGCCAGATGGTCACTTCCATATTAGGGCAGAAACTCACTCCCAACGCGTTTCATGGAAGGCAATCATCAGGGGAGTAGGTGAGTTAAATCATGTATGGCCCATATCATCCTATGTGGCCATTTCAATATGCCCGAATGACGGAGATTGATGCTGTTGATATCTTTGTCAATTTGGTGATGGAGGATGTGAGGAACAGCAGGGGTTCCTATGGTAGTCAATATAATCTGACTAAAAGTGAGATGCTCAGTCTCAAGGATTTAGAGAGGGACTCCAGTATCACCATAAAGCCCTCGGACAAAGGGGGGAATGTGGTGATACTGGACTCCAGCGCCTACAAAGAGATCTGTTTAAAGATCCTTAGTGATAAACTTTGTTATGCTAAGTTGGACTCCAACCCTACTGCGGGGTATAAAGAAGAACTGAAAACCCTGTTGGGGGAGGCTTTGGAGTCCAACATTATTGATAAAAATGAATATGAATTCCTATTACCCACTTTTCCAGTGGTGGCGACCTTTTACACTTTACCCAAAGTGCATAAGGGTTTAAATCCCTTAAAGGGTCGCCCCATTGTTTCGGGTATAGGAGGCATAACGGAGAAACTGAGCATCTACATTGATAAAATCTTACGACCCTTTGTGCTGTCCCTCAATTCCTACCTCAGGGACACGACAGACTTTCTACGCCGCATAGAGGGTATCTTCTTGGAGGAGGGTATGCTCTTATGCAGCATTGACGTAGAGGCGTTGTATTCCTCTATTCCACATACAGCAGGAATAGGAGCTGTCAAATACTACCTGGAATCCAGAGGAAGTCAATTTCGCCAACACAATGACTTTGTTATGAAGGCACTTGAATTTTGTCTGACAAAAAATGCCTTCACCTTTGGAGGGAGTTTCTATCACCAGCTCAGGGGGACCGCGATGGGGAGTTGCTGTGCCCCATCGTACGCTAACCTCCTCCTGGGCTGGTGGGAGGAGACTGTGGTATTTGGCGGCCACCTGGACACCGAAGACGTCGTCCTATGGCTTAGATACATCGACGACGTCTTCGTTGTCTGGAAGGGCCAACTATGTGACTTCCATCAGTTTATGGCTAAATTAAATGACAACGAGATTGGCCTGAGGTTCACCAGCGAGATCGGTGGGGATAAACTGCCTTTCCTGGATGTGATGGTGGAGAAGGGGCCTGACGGTCGTTTGGTCACCAGCACGTTTAGAAAAGCTACATCTTCGAATTCCCTGTTGAAGTGGGAAAGTGCTCACCCTGTTCCCCTAAAGAGAGGAATTCCAAAGGGGCAATTCATAAGGATGCGGCGTAACTGCTCGGAGGAAGTGGGCTTTAATAAACAGGCAGTTGATTTGATGGGACGCCTAAAAGAAAGAGGCTACCCTGATGGCATTATTCACAAGGTTTACAACGAGGTACGCAAGGTGGATCGTACTAAACTTCTGAACCCCAATCAAAAGAAGGAGAGTCCTGCTGAGATCCTTAGATTCATTACCACGTTCAATAATGGGGCGGGTGCCTTCAGGGGAATCCTCTCGAAGTATTGGCACGTCCTACAAATGGATCCACTGATTGATAAACATCTTTTGACGTATCCTTCTATTACCTATAGGAGGGCTAAGTCCCTGGGTGATAGACTTGTCCATAGCCATTTCAGTGAGGATGGACCAGTGGGAACAACGAATGCGGCCCATGGATGTTTCAAATGTCATGACTGTGTCAATTGTAAATACATTGAGGAAGGAAGGGAGTTCGCCAACTATAACAACAAAAAGAGTTTTTCCATAAGATCACTGATCACTTGCAAGTCAAGGGGAGTCATATACAGGGTTAAGTGTATGTGTGGAAAACTGTATATTGGAAAAACGATTAGAGAACTGAGAAGACGTGTGGGCGAACACAAAAATGATATCCTCAAGAAAAATGACACACCGGTTGCGAGACACATCAACAATTTCCATTATGGCGATTTGAAAAGCTTTACAGTTATGGGGATTGACCTCATTCGCCCCCCTATCAGGGGAGGGAATTGGGACAAGACGATACTCCGAAAGGAGTGCTTCTGGATCTACAGCCTGAATACTATGGCACCAACGGGCCTGAATGAGTCCCTGTCCTTCACTCCCTTCCTTTAGGAGCACTGCAGGGTTTAGGGCAAGTGTAGGAGGGAAAGACGACGGCCGAGTGGGGGCACCATGGGCGTGGGGGATTTTAGGGTGCCGACCCCCACATGGTAGGTAGGGTCAGAGGGTTTGCTAGGTTGACAGCTGAGCAGGTTCCATCTCCCTACTTGCACCATAATCGTTTCCCCCCCCCACTCTGTGTTTTCATGCTTTCCTATGTATATTCCCTCCCCCCCCAAAAAAAACCCCTTTTTCTTTCCCCAGTATATATGCCTTGTGTATAGGTGGGTATGTTCCGTTTTTGCTCCCGCTGGTCGCTCCTCACTCAAATACTTAATCTGCAATTATGTCACTGGGTTATCTATATGGTTGTCTTAATACTGCCATTTTACAAGTGTGACATGTGGACATAAGGCGTGTATCCTTTAAGGAACTTTCCTTAATCTATGTCCTGGGCCCTGTTATTTTTAACATTGCTCTAATAAATGTAGCTCTTCTCTATGGGTGGTACTCTCTTTTTACACTAATGCCAAGAGGGCACCTGTGGTCGGGTCTATACTGTACCAATACTATAACTAATGCTGCTGTCATAAGCTATTACCCACCATATATTAACTAACGAATATGGTATCTCTTATATTGATGCACTGCAGGCGGAGCTGGAGCGTTTGTGCGTTGCTATGGCAGCGCGATCCACGCTCTGATTTGTGTTTCCTAGCAGGCGTCACTCACCAGGACATGACGCTACCTGATGAGGCCGCGCCCCCATTGTGGTGATGCGGCGGCCGGTGACGCGTGCTTCCGGTCCCGGTGTCTTCTGGGAGCGCGCGTCATCGGCCGGAACGTTGCTACTGCGCATGCGCCTCTCTATAAGAAGGAGCCCGCTTCCGGGGACGGAGCGCGGCACCTTTGAATGGGCGTATGACGGACGCACCTATGAGTGCGGTGAGTATACGATTTGTGGGACAGAGGAAACGGGCCTCGATTCTTGTTTATACATATGAAGGGCTTATTTTGAACTCTGCTTTATTTAGAATCTCTTCGGGCATATTGAAATGGCCACATAGGATGATATGGGCCATACATGATTTAACTCACCTACTCCCCTGATGATTGCCTTCCATGAAACGCGTTGGGAGTGAGTTTCTGCCCTAATATGGAAGTGACCATCTGGCATTATCATTGTGGGATCTGATGAGCTGGTGGAAAGCCCCCCCTGGATAAGCCGTCTTTGGTGGTCCTCCCAATTGCCGCCCTTTCAATACATCAGCTGGACCGGGTAAGATCGCTCCCTTATGGGACAACTGATTATGATTCCCTATGGTCCATGTTTGTTACCTGTGACACATGCCCTTATGCTGACATTGAATTCAGCTCTATGAATGAGGAGGGATATGTTCCAGTGTAATTGTTAACATATACCTTTGATATCTGTGACACATGCCCTGAGTCTATGTTACATTCAGTTTTATGAACGAGTAGGGCTGTGTCTCATTGTTATTGTTAACTCTTCAATGGTGGGGGTCTTCTCTTTGGTAGTATCCTCAATTCAACTTTGAGGCCATCATTTGTCGTACCCTATCACCAAGGGCCAAGAATTTATTGGTCTGTTTTTCTGTCCCTGTGCATAACAGGATATATTTATGTCTGTGATTGTTGGTTTTTACTTACTCCCAGTGAGCCTAGGCTTACTTTTTATCAAGCACGTGAAATAAAAGTTATATTTTAGGTTTCCCTTTTTAGTACCTATTTTTCGGCCTTTTAGGTTTGCTACTTCCAATTGGTGGCACTAGAGTTTGTCTACTTCCACACTGGAGAGATAATTTGCATATTTCCGAGAGGAGCATTGTTGCATAACCCCTTAATGACTGCGGACAGTAATATTATGTCCTAGCAGTCATAGTTTTACAGCCTGCGGTCTGCTGCCGGCAGCATGCCGCGATCGGCGCACATGTCAGCTGATTTTCACAGCTTAGATGTATGCCTGCTAGGTACAAGCAGAATCGTTATCTGCTTGTGCCGTTTAACCTCTTAAATGGTGCTGTCAATATGTGACAGTGCCATTAAAATGGCATCGACGGTAAACATTTACTTACCACACGATACCGGAAGTCACGTGACATGATCACGTGACTTCCGATGGTTGTCATGGTAGCACAGGGTCATGTGATGAATCCTGTACTGCACATGAATTACTTTAGGTTTCACTCAGCCTGGAGCTGAATGAAGCAGAAAATTAGCATATCTGCTGTTTACAACTGTATAGCTGTGATCAGCAGATATGGCAGAGCGATCGGTTTGTTGATCTATATAGCCCCCTAGGGGGACTACTGTAGTAAAATAAAAAAAATTAAAAAAAACCCAAAAACCTAAAAGTTCAAATCACCCCCCTTTCGCCCTATTGGAAATTAAAGGGTTAAAAAACTAAAAAATAAACACATTTGGTATCGCCGCGTTCAGAAGCGCCCGATCTATCAAAATATAAAATCAATTAATCTGATCAGTAAACGGCATAGCGGCAACAAAAATTCCAAACGCCAAAATTACGTTTTTTGGTCACCACAAATTTTGCGCAAACTGCAATAACAGGTGATCAAAACATAGCATCTGAGCAAAAATAACACCGTTAAAAATGTCAGCTCGAGATGCAAAAAATAAGCCATCATTGAGTCATAGATCCCAAAAAATGAGAACGCTACGGGTCACGGAATATGGCGTAAAACATGCGCCACGTTTTTCAGACAAACTTCTGATTTTTTAACCCCTTGTATAAAAGTAAACCTATACATGTTTGGTGTCTACGAACCTACACTGACCTGAGGCATCACACCCCTACATCAGTTTTACCATAACGTGAACACAGTGAATAAAATATCTCAAATACAATAGTGCTATCGCACTTTTTTTGCAATTTTCTGCATTTGGAATTTTTTTGCCGCTTTCCAGTACACTATATGATGAAACATATGGTTTCATTTACAAGTACAGCTTGTTCTGCAAAAAATGAGCTCTCACATGACCATATTGACTGAAAAATAAAAAAGTTACGTCTCGGAAGAAGAATGGCGAAAAAAAAACAGAAAGCGAAAAATCGTCCGGTCGTGAAGTGGTTAAAGCATCCTCACCAGTGGCATGCTGGATTGGTGTGTCAGTCTCTGCTAGGAGAATAGCTTCCCGCCTTAGACCCCATCTTAACCTCTGAAACAGCCAGATCAGATCTCATACTTTACACTGATGAGGGACAACTGTTCCGTAACACTATGTCTGAAAATTGAGGTTCTGATCTGGCATAAATCCTTAGTCATATGACATGGCTCATTAAAGAGTCACTTTTGACTTTTAGGATTGCTACCTCCATCGTCTACTTCTTCACTGGAGAGACAATTTGCAAACACAATATGGCATTTTAACTAACCCATATTAGATAATAACATTCCGAAAAAAAACCAGTGAACATAACAGAGGTTGAGAGTGGTAGGGATGAAAATAGCAGTATTGGGGTATCACAGGAGTAGAGACAAGGATCCTGCTAAGAGATAGGATTATTTGGATAATTAAGAAAGATTCAGTTGTAAAATGTGGAGATATTTTTAGTACAATTTTGTTTTTATTATTGCATTTGCATAATAATACTTAAGGTTATAATAATTGATGTAGTAAAGTATAGTGTTGTACTGAATGAGTTGGAATTCTAGTATTCAAGATATTGTTTATTTTTAGTGCAGGATAAATAAGCCTTTTCTATAGTATAGATTTTTTTATGACATTCACTGCCCAGTAAAATTGATGTTAGCTTCATTTTGTGGGGCTGTATGATTATTGCTATATTAAATGTATTTTATGTTTTAGTTTTATAAACAAAAAAATATTAAAACAAAGGCTGTCAAAAAACGAAACCAATGAGGATACCTATTATAATTACATTTTTTGAGTAGTTGACTCCTTCACGACCAAGGATGTACCACTACGTCCTAAATCATGAAGGGGTGATCACCGCCAGCTGCTGCGGTGAACCAGTGGTGATCCCCGCACATGTCTGCTGATTTGTGTGTGCCTCACAGGCGCAGGTGATCCATGATCCACCTGTGCCTATTAAACTCCTTAGATCCCGCTATCAAAATGTGACAGCAAGATTTAAATGGCCGTGGTAGGGAAATCGCTTTTCCCTGCTACCATTGGAGGCACCATGATGCGATCACGGGGAGCCAATGGTTGCCATGGTAGCACCGGGTCATGTGATGACTCCTGTAGCTATCATGACATAGTTCCTGTTATAGCCAGCAGAGCAGTGTAGCAAAAAAAAAATTCCAAAAGCCAAAATTATGTTTTTTGGTCTTCACAAATTTTGTACAAAATGAAGAACAGGAGTAGAGTTGAGCGTGGTTCGCGGTTCGAGTGATTTTGGGGCCTGTTCTAGATCGAACTAGAACTCGAGCTTTTTGCTAAAGTTCGATAGTTCTAGTTACGTTCGAGAACGGTTCTAGCAGCAAAAAGCAGGGCTTTTTACAGCTACAGTGTGCAGGAGCCATTGCTGGCAGCCTGCCAGAAGCTGGTAACCAAGATAAACATCGGGTATCCAAGCAAAGCGCTTTGGTTAGTAACCCGATATTTATCCTAGTTACGTGCAGGAAGCCCACACTTCCCCGCTCAGCTCACTCCGCCCCCTCCTGCACGCGGCATGTACACACACACACACACACACACACACTCACACTCACCTGTCCCCAGCCAAGCAGTCCACGACACTGACGTCCTCAGCGCCACATGACCCCGCTAGGCTCCACCCACGTCACACTCCGCTGCCAGCACACATGGCTCCGCCCACCTGGCACTCTGCACACATGGTCCCGCTAGGCTCCGCCCACCTGTCACTCTGCACACATGGTCCCGCTAGGCTCCGCCCACCTGTCACTCTGCACACATGGTCCCGCTAGGCTCCGCCCACCTGGCACTCTGCACACATTGCCCCGCTAGGATCCGCCCACCTGTCATTCTGCACACATTACCCCGCTAGGCTCCGCCCACCTGGCACTCTGCACACATGGTCTCGCTAGGCTCCGCCCACCTGGCACTCTGCACACATGGTCCGCTAGGCTCCGCCCACCTGTCACTCTGCACACATCGTCCCGCTCGGCTTACCTGCGGTGATGAAGTTCCGACCTCAGCGCTGTCACTGTCCTCCGTGGCTGCCGCTTGTCACATCACCTTCTCTCGCTTCCGACCTGAGACTGACTAGCGGTGACGTCACGGGCCGCTCGCGATACTTGGCTGTGTTGAAGTGTGATTGAAGTCAGTGTGCAGGAGATCAGCGCAGGTAATGTACCTCGCTGACAGCAGCACTTGTCATCCCCTGCAGTGACCTGGGCTGACCCATTGATGTTAGCTCAGGTCACTGCACTGCTCTCCCAGCCAATGGGGAACATCCTGCTCTTCATTGACTGGGACAGTGTGGATCGTCATGGGAACCCCTTGGATTACACCAGACCTGGAATTGTTTTTCTTTCTAATAAATTGGTTAAAGAGGGAATGTATTGGGGAGTGTTTTTTCAAATAAAAATGTGTTTGTCGTCTATTTTTTTTTATTACTGACTGGGTTGGTGATGTCGGGTATCTGATAGACGCCTGACCTCACCAACCCCAGGGCTTGGTGCCAGGTGACATTACACATCTGGTATTAACCCCATATATTACCACATTTGCCACCGCACCAGGGCACGGGATGAGCTGGGGTGAAGCACCAGGATTGGCGCATCTAATGGACGCGCCACTTCTGGGGCGGCTGTGGCCTGCTATTTTTAGGCTGGGGAGAGTCCAATAGCCATGGACCTCCCTAGTCTGAGAATATCAGACCCCAGCTGTCTGCTTTACCTTGGCTGGTGATCCAATTTAGGGGGGACCCCTACGTGTTTTGTTTTTTTTTTAAATTATTTATTTAATTTAAAATAACAGCGTGGGGTGCCTCAGTTTTGGATTACCAGCCAAGGTGAAGCTGCCAGCTGTGGTCTGCAGGCAGCAGCCGTCTGCTTTACCCTAGCTGGCTACAAAACTAGGGGGAACCCAACGTCATTTTTTTTTTCATTTTTTGGCTAAATACAACGCTAAGCACCCCTTAGTGCCACATGAAAGGCACCAAAGGGTGCAAAATTACAAAATGCAGGAGAGTGGGACATTATGTGTGTTTCTGCCATTATAATGACAGAAAAGACTGATATGAAGTGTACAAGCACAAGAAAATCACCAGAGCGCTCTACGCTGTGAAAAGCAGTAGAAAATGGCACTGGAGTGAACATGTGACCGCCTCATGTAGGTTGAAGCTATGGATCCTGGGTAAATTTATGTATTTTCCATCCTTCAGTTTTTTTGCAGAACGCAAAAAAAACAGAAGGCACACGGATGACAAACAGATGACATACGGACAGTCTACGGATCGGAAACGGATGCCAAATGGATGCACCCGTGAAAAAAAACAGACTGTTTTTTGCAGACAGCAAAAATGGATCGGTCATGTTAATGTAGCCTTATTCTGATCTGCTGTTTATAAACAGCAGGCAGAAATAAGTGAATAACGCCCCCCAGCGTCAGAAAATCTCCGGGGTTTCAGGGCTAGCTGAGACCCTGGAGATCATGATTCAGGACGGTTTTTCCGGTCCCCGCTCACGTGATCACCGGTATACATGATGATCACGTTACAGTAAATGACAGTGTCGGTAAAAAATTATTTATCTCCCATCTGGCATAAATAAACATGATAAATCTCCTACCCGGTCCCCCGGTGTCGCCAAAGTGCCCCCCCTGATGCCCTCCCAGAAATCCAAGATGGCCGCGCGCACAGCAGCGCGCCGGCCGCATTCACCCTACTCCTCTGATTGTCGTGGCACATGCGACAGAAAACTCCTCCCCAGGCCCTGCCAGGTCACCCCCTATAACCCCACCGGTGTTCCCCGGTGTCCCACAGTACCTGTGCAGCGTTGATCCCCCGCGGCCCTCTCCTTCACAATAGACGCTGCCGCATGAACAGAGCAGCTGTCAGCTCAAGTTCCTGTGTTCAGACACAGTGAGTGGTGGTTATGCATCTGGAAGCTAAATGGGCGGCATGGTGGTTCAGTGGTTAGCACTGCAGTCTTGCAGTGCTGAAGTCCTGGGTTCAATTCCCACCAAAGACACCATCTGCAAGGAGTTTGTATGTTCTCCCCGTGTTTGCATGGGTTTTCTCTGGGTACTCCGGTTTCCTCCCACACTCCAAAGACATACAGCGCTATGGAATTAATAAGCCTATATAAATGAATAAATTATTATTATTATACTGCAATGCCCTGCTCATGAGGTAAGGAACATAATTGATCAGGAGAGCTATATACTACATTTCCAAATAGAGGGATTTGCTTTTATAGTTTCCCTGCTGAACGACTACCAAACATGAGAGTCCGTTATACGCCACAAGAAAACACATCTAAATAGCGAGCTCTGTTGTTAAGTATTCATTCAGCTGGATAACTGGACTTAAAGGGGTATTCCATCTCCAAGATCCTACCCCCAATATATAGTAGGTGGAATAGCAATAATATCAGCAAATACCAATATTTGGAAATGTAGAATAGTTCTCCTGATTAGGCATGCCCTTACCTCATGAGCAGGGCATTGCAGCTTTGGTAGCAACCATTACGACATGGACTCTGCTGCTGTGGACCCGGGGAGATTGAGTGCAGATTCATTGCACCCACACTCCTCACATGAAGGGTCTGCACTCCTAGAAAATGGGAGATACGTTCCCTGAGTGTCTCCCCCCATATTCTAGACGGTCCAGTGTCGTCGTGGGACCCCTTTATTTTTTTTCTTACAATAAATTGGTGAAAGAGGGAATGTTTTGGGGACTGTTTTTTCAAATAAATTTCTTTTGTTGATTTTTTTTGTTAGTACTGACAGTTTATGATGTTTGGTATCTAATGGACGCCATGACATCACAAACTGGTGGGCTTGATCTCAGGTGACTTTACAGCTAGTATCAACCCGATTTATTACCCCGTTTGCCACTGCAACAGGGCACGGGATGAGCTGGGGTGAAGCGCCAGGATTGGCGCATCTAGTGCATGCGCCACGCCTGGGGTGCCTGCGGCCTGCTATTTTTAGGCTGTGAAGGCCCAATAACTATGGACCTTCCCACCCTGAGAATACCAGACCACAGCTGTCCGCTTTACCTTGGCTGGTGATCCAATTTGGGGGGGACCCTACTTTTTTTGTGTAATTATTAATATTTATAAAATAATTATAAAAAAAGAGCCTGGGGGGACCTCCACATTGGATCCCCAACCACGGTAAAGCTGCCAGCTGTGGTTTTCAGCCTACAGCCGTCTGCTTTACCCTAGCTGGCTATCAAAAATGGGGGGACCCAACGTCATTTTTTTTTTTAACTATTTTTTAAATAGAAAAAATTAATGGGCTTCCCTGTATTTTGATTGCCAACCAAGGTAACGGCAGGCAGATGTGGGTGGCAACCCATTGCTGTCTGCTTTATCTGCGCTGAGAATCAAAAATACCGCAGAGCGCTACGTCATTTTTTTTAAATATTTATTTTTACAGCACTGTGATGTCCAGCAATCAAAATACAGGGAAGCCCATTTTGTTTTTAGTTATTTAAATAAATAATTAAAAAAAATATATATGGGCTCCCGCTGCATTTTTTGTATTGCTAGCTAAGGGTAATCCAAGCAGCTACTGGCTGCTAACCCCCACTGCTTGGTGTTACCTTCACTGGCAATGGAAAAATCCAGGGAAGCATTTTTTATTTTTTTTGCCAAAAAACTTGAGCTTCGCCATATTTTTGTATGCTAGCCAGGTATAGCAGGCAGGTGCTGGAAGAGTTGGATACAGCTCCAGAAGATGGCGCTTCTATGAAAGTGCCATTTTCTGAGGCGGCTGCAGACTGCAATTCGCAGCAGTGGGGCCCAGAAAGCTCAGGCCAACCTGTGCTGCGGATTCCAATCCCCAGCTGTCTAGTTGTACCTGGCTGGACACAAAAATGGGGCGAAGCCTACGTCATTTGTTTTCTAATTATTTCATGAAATTCATGAAATAATAAAAAAAGGGCTTCCCTTTATTTTTGGTTCCCAGCCGGGTACAAATAGGGAACTGGGGGTTGGGGGCAGCCGTACCTGCCTGCTGTACCTGGCTAGCATACAAAAATATGGCGAAGCCCACATAATTTTTTCAGGGGGCAAAAAACTCCTGCATACAGTCCTGGATGGAGTATGCTGAGCCTTGTAGTTCTGCAGCTGCTGTCTGTCTGTATGGAGAAGAGAAGACAGCAGCTGCAGAACTACAAGGCTCAGCATACTTCATCCAGGACTGTATGCAGAAGTTTTTTACCCACCAAAAAAATGACGTGGACTTCCGGTTCCGGTCCTGGCCGCGGTGGAGGCATAAAGGAGAAGCTCCTGCCCCCCCCGAGAAAAGCAGTCAGACAGCAGCCCCCCCGCATCGGAGTTCGGGACGGGAGGGACCCAGCCTAAAAGCGGAGATCTGCAGCTATGGACAGATACCTGCTGAGGAGCGCCAGCGGCGGTGAAGGGCCCGGGAGAGGCGGCGACGCTGCGGACGTGAGGGGAATGGAGGAGAGGAACATGGCGCCGATGAGCGGGCCGGGGGCGGAGCCAGAGGTGCGGGGAAGAGACGCGATGGAGCCGGGTCGGAGCGAGGGATTAGCAGAGGACGCGGCTGCAGAGGCAGAGGACTGTGGAGCTGGCGACAGGTGGCTGCAGGGGTCGGAGGAGGGCAGCTCACAGTGGGAGGATGAGGGGGAGGTGGGGGGAGAGACTGGAGAGGAGGACGCTGGCGTTATGGAGGGGAGCTATGGAGGAACAGGAGGGCTGGAGGAAAACGAAACCCAGCGAAGTAGAGGGCCCAGAGGGAGACAGCCGCAATACAGGAGGAGATCAACCTCAGGCACCCCCTGTAAAGGAGGAAAAAAAAAACAACAGCAGGATCCAACGACATCTCAATTTTACAAGACATCTGAGGGAGGCAGAGACTCAATGCAAATAAGAAGATCTAAGAAAGCAGCTCCACCTGCTGACCAAAACAAGCAAGTGCAAGAGTTCCATATGGATTACAAAAAACTGGCAGTAGAAGTAGCATCTCACTTGTCCAAAGACATAAAAATAGCCATTGAGGTAGCCGTACAAACTTCACTAGCCGCCATGCAGAAGCAATTGGCTGATCATTCAAAGAGACTCACAGGAGCAGAGCAAAGAATCTCTAACTCTGAGGAGACAATCTTGACCATGCAAGCACAGATAGCAACTCTTGTAAAATCTAATGATTACCTGAGAGACAAGGCAGAGGACCTAGAAAACAGATCGAGGCGAAACAATCTTCGCATTGTGGGGCTGCCAGAATCGGTAACACTGGGACAGCTGGACAATATTTGTGAGGCGGAACTACCACAGGCGCTGGGCATAAAGGCGAAATTTAGAGTGGAGAGAGCCCACAGAGTGGGACCATTGAGGCAGCAAGAGGCGAAGGAGGGAGAAGGGCAAAATTCAAGCAATAAACCGCCCACAAGAGCCAGACAGGTGATAGTCAAATACCTTGACTACAAGCACAAAGAGGAAATTCTGAAAGCCTTTAGAGAACGAAAGCGACCTTTACAATACCAAGGAAATAGACTGCTGATCTTTGGGGATTATTCCGTTGATGTGTCCAAACGGAGGAAGGACTTCAGTAAACTGTGCACATTTCTGTACAATAAAAGAATAAAATGCCAACTACTCTACCCGGCAGTGCTGAAGGTCAGGAACTCCAATGGTTCGTTCTCATACTATAAAGACCACAAGGAGGCGGAAAATATTCTCATGTCAGAACATAAAGGGATCCGGACGGAGGGGCAGGAGAGGAGATCCAGTGGAGGAGAAAACTTCAGAAAAGGTTCCCCAACGGGTTCGAGAGGAGAGGGTGGACAACGAGGAAGGCAAACACAACCTAAGGCCAGTGGAGAGGGGAGATGCAGTCCAGCCCAGCAGTTTAGCCCAGGGATGGGACCCAGGGAGCAGCGTTCTTGAAAGACACCAAGACACTTGACTCTTGAACTGATTTCTACTGGCCCTTATCTATCTACCCCCCTGAGTGAGGAAGGTGGCCGAGCCGAGGGGGACGAGCCAGCGTGAAGGGGACGGAGGGGAGACTGAACAAGTCACCTACTCTCCCCCCCTCCTCCCCCTTTTTTTTTTTTCCCTTTTCTCTTTCCTTTTTCTCCTCTCCCCCTCTCTTCTTCCTCTCCCTCTCTCTTTTCTTCCCTACCTCCTCCCTTCTCTCCCCTAATTGGTCTCTGGCGTGTTCTCCCTTCTTTTCTCTCTCTCCCTTCCCCTATTTTCCCCCCTCGGTGCTCCCCCCCTCTCTCTCTCTATGCCCTCCCCGGTTCTACCTCTCTTGCCTTTTTTCCAATACTACTCCTCGCTTCTTTCTTCTCTTCTCCTCTGCGCTGTTTCTTCCCCTCTCGTGCTTCTTGGCTATGTTATCCTTTATCTATCTCTATGCTGGGCTCTTTTATCTCTTTGTCTCTGCTCCGTTGTTCTTCTCTCTTTGTGAATTGCTTTGCAGGTCCAAATACAGTGGGCACGAATGGGTCGGCAGGAAGGTCCCACGAAACTAGGACTAACCCAGTAGATGAACTCTCTTTAAGGTCCTACCACTCATAACATAAGGTTTTAATCTCTGTATATTACTTCAGATCGTTATGTTTTACGCGGGGGATAGAGCTCTGAATCTGTCTATTGGGGGGGGACTAGGGAGACTCATATTTTGGCCAGGAAAAAGGGAAGTCACTAGCATGGCAAAAAGTGCCGAAAGTCCCACCAAAGGGACAACTTGTTATACTGTTGTAGGATTTATACTTTGCATATGTTGTTTAAGAGTTTACACACAAGTTGGGGAAAAGAAATGCCATTCTGGGGAAACCACGTGTGAAGGATATAATGATAGTCGT
The DNA here is from genome assembly GCF_048569485.1 of Anomaloglossus baeobatrachus. Lineage (NCBI taxonomy): Eukaryota > Metazoa > Chordata > Amphibia > Anura > Aromobatidae > Anomaloglossus > Anomaloglossus baeobatrachus. The sequence goes on from NC_134354.1 coordinate 211,081,126, forward strand.
GTCTCTCCTACAGCTGGGGACCTGGGGGGTGGTATTGATAAGAGCAAATTACCCAGACAAACATGGTGCAACTAACGACATGGAATGTTAAGGGCCTAAGATCACCTAACAAACGAGCAATGGTACTAAGACACTTGAAAAGATTAAAAACAGACATTGCTCTATTACAAGAAACTCACTTGGGGAAGGAAGATTTCTTTCGCATGAAAAAATACTGGGTGGGCTCAGTATATGGGGCAGCGGCGCAAGGAAGGAAGGCGGGCACAATGATTTTGATAAACAAGCAACTTAGACATGAAATAGTGGCTCAGGAAGAGGATGACCAGGGAAGATGGCAGCACATAATAATTAATAGCCCAGCGGGGACACTCAGCATATATAATATTTATGGCCCAAACTCGAAGCAGAATCAGTTTCACGACACCATAAAAGCCATAATTCTCGCGGACAAGGAGCCTAACATCATAGTGGCGGGGGACTTCAATGTAGTGCCAGACTCGGTGGAGGATAGAAGCAAGGGAGAGGGGGAGCCAGGATCCGGGGATAAAGGAACAAATCACAGAGATGTATCACTGGAGGATGTAGGCCTAAAAGACATCTGGAGACTAACTCACCCGCACGATAGAGAGTATACGCACTTCTCTCACCCGCACAACAGTTGGTCTCGCATAGACCAGATCTGGTTATCTATGGAACTTGCGAATGGTGTGCAAAACTGTATGATTGAGAATATGGTAATCTCAGACCACAGCCCGGTGAGAGTGGACCTTAGAGAAAAATTCAAAAGGGGATCAGATATTATTTGGAGATTCCCGACGTTTCTCCTTAGACAGGACAATTTTCGCAGGATAATAAAAGAATGGTGGGAGGAGTACTCAGAGGATAACAAGGATCACAGGGTGACCCCGATTTTGTTCTGGGAAACTGCAAAGGCGGTCTTGAGAGGACGCTTGATGGGGTATGCTGCCATGGTCAAACGGAAGACGAATGCGAATTACAACTTACACAGTGAGGCAGCACGTCTAGCGTATACTAATTATCTGTCAGACAGGTCTAGCAGGGCAAGGGATAGGTGGCTGGCAACCAAGAGAGATTTTGACGAATGGGCAAAAAAAAAGGAGCAACTATTTTGGTCACATAAAGAGGCAGATCTTCATAGATTTGGTAACAAGGCGGGGAGGATGTTGGCAAATCTAGCAAGAGGCAACAGAAAAATGACAGTAATCTCTTCATTGAAAACGAAGGATGGGGGGATGACTTCGGACCCTAAAGAAATTAACAAGGTGCTGGGAGAATATTATAGAAAGTTGTACGGACCAGGACAGAATGACATGACTGACGAATCGGAGTGGCTACGACAAGCCCAACTACCTAGCTTAACGGAGGAGGAAAGGGAGGCCCTAAATACAAACATCACGGAGGAGGAGGTCTCAAGAACAATTGGGGAACTTAGCACTAACAAGGCGCCAGGGCCCGATGGTTTTAATAGTGAATTTTATAAAGCCCTCAAGGACCAGATTTCGCCGGATTTAACCTCAGTCTTTAATGCGATACTGGGAGGAGCAGAAATCCCTAAAAATGCAAATATAGCGTACATTAAATTAATTCCTAAGGGAGCCAAGGACCTGGACGACCCCTCGAGTTATAGACCCATTTCGCTCATCAACCAGGACTTAAAAATAATGTCTAAAATCATGGCTGACAGACTGGCAGCAGTCTTACCTAGATTAATTTCAGAACACCAGGTGGGGTTTATAAAAGGAAGATATGCAGTGACCAATATTAGAAAGACGATTTTAGTGGTTGATGCGGTTAGACTGGGGCGTACAGAGGGAAAGGCAAGCCCTGCTTTAGTCACGCTTGATGCTGAGAAAGCGTTCGACAATGTTAACTGGAACTGGTTGGACAAGGTGATGGAGGCTGCAGGGATAGTGGGTAGGATGAGACTTTACATTAACAATTTGTATGCCAACTCGGGAGCAAGGATCCACACACCGGGATTTTTGTCTGACGTGTTCCCCCTGATGAAAGGGACGAGACAGGGATGCCCGCTATCCCCCTACTTTTTAACCTTGCAATAGAACCCCTATCAAGAGTGCTGCAGGGTCACAATAGTTTTAAAGGGATCAAAATAAGGGGAAAAGAGATGAAGTTAGCGCTGTTCGCCGATGACGTGATTTTGTATATGGGGGACCCTGTTGCGGACCTACCCTGGACACTTGATATGATTGGAAAATTTGGTGCCTTTTCAGGCTTTAAGTTAAACAAAAAAAAATGCGAGCTCTTATTCCTGAGCGGAGGCAAAGGACCAACTGTGGGAAACACAAGTGAGGGTCATGTGAATGGGATCCCTATAGCGCACTCATCAGTAAAGTACCTGGGAGTACATATAGGGAGGACGACGGAATTAATATATAAATTGAATTATGGTCCATTGATTAGAAAAATCATTAACCAGTTGAGGGGCTGGAAGGGGCTGCCCCTGCCACTATTGGCACGATGTCACCTCATAAAAATGATGAGCTTCCCTAGGCTGCTGTACCCCTTTCAGACGATCCCTCTATTGATAACACTAAAAGACGTCAACAGACTTAATTCAGCGTATGCAGACTTTGTTTGGAGGGGAAGGAAACCCAGAATAAAGCTGCGCACGCTGATGAAGTCAGTGGAGGAGGGTGGGATAAATTTCCCGGATGTCAGAGGGTATAACATTGTATGCATTATGAGACATGTGATTGACTGGCTGAGAGGAACGAGCAGGCACTCAGATTATGGAACGGAACTCAAGTATGCAGAACCATGGGACCTGACGTCCATTTTACACTCCCCAATGTCTAAGGTTGAAGGTCATATAAGAAACTCGGTTATATTTCGAGACACCATGTTGGCCTGGAGATTGGTTAGACGGAAATTGGGACTCTCCTGGAAGGTATCAAAATACCTAAATCCTTGGGCGTCACCAAACTTTCCCCAGGGGAGAGAGAATAAATTATTCCTCAAATGGAAAGAGAGAGGCATTAGGAGTCTGATAGATGTCATGAATGTGGAAGAGAGAAGATGGATGACAGGTCGGGAGGTGCTTGATAAGTACAATCTCAACGGCCTCCACATTATGCAGTACGAACAATTGAAACATGGAGTACTGAAAGAGCTTGGTGAGATTGGAAGGGAATTGAACAAGAGCATGATTGATGAGCTCATGGGATGTAGCGTAACAAATGTAAATGTTTCTCGAATATACCAAACATTTAGAGGTGTGCTAATATCCAGGGAAGATAGTCGAACACTTCTAGCATGGGAAAAACAACTGAAAGGACAAGAAGTAGTGGAGGTCATACTGAAAGGATGGGTTCAGATGAGGAAACAAGTCACTAACGAGAGCTGGAGGGACACCCAATTTAGGATATTACACAGGGCGGTTTTGGGCTTCAACATACCGGGCAGAGTGGCACGGTGTCCTAAGTGCCACAAAGAAAAAACAGACATGCTGCATGGCTTGTGGGAATGCAGTCCAATAAAGAGGTTTTGGAACCAAGTCAGAGCGTTAGTTCAAACAACATGGAAAATTTCCTGCAAACTAGAACTAATGGTGTGGATCTTCCACTTTTTGGAGGGTGGAGTTAGAGGGGGATTGAACGCTCAGGACAAAAAAACATTTGTAATCATACATGACATAGCCATGATAGCTAAAAGGTGCATCCTGAGGCACTGGATACAGGAGGAGGCCCCAGCCATAGGGGAAGTCATCAGTGAACTGCACAACCTTTTGAGGCTGGAGAAATTAGAAGCAGAAAGGGACAAGGATAATTTGACAACCAAGTTTTTTAGGAGGTGGAAAACTTTTATAGAAGTTCATTACAAACAGGAGGACATAAGCCATTTAGTGGCACCCTTCAGACATACGGAGTGGTACCTCATAAATGAAATCCAGGATAGTCTGGGAAAGCTGAGGACTAACTAGCAGGGACCCAGGTGAGGGACAAAGGCGAGACAATATGACGTCATCAAGACATGACATTGGCACTAGAACTATTAGAGAATGGCACAGGGGTTCAGGGGTTTGTTTCATTTATGTTATGTTTGGATTTTTTAACTCTGATTCATTATTTGTCAATGCAATCTGAAGCGGGATTGGAGATAGAGAGGGGATTCTAACCCTTCCAATGATACTTATCGACAGCTGGAATCTTGTCTTTTGTAAATCATACTACTTTTGATACGATATTGAAATAAGTTTGTAAAATCAATAAAAATTGTTTTGAAAAAAAAAAAAAAAATGACGTGGGCTTCGCCATATTTTTGTATGCTAGCCAGGTACAGCAGGCAGCCACGGGCTGCCTCCAACCCCCAGTTGCCTATTTGAACCGGCTGGGAACCAAAAATATAGAGAAGCCCGTTTTTTTTAATTATTTCACTTATTTCATGAAATAATTAAAAAACAAATGACGTGGGCTTCGCCCCATTTTTGTGTCCAGCCGGGTACAACTAGGCAGCTGGGGATTGGAATCCGCAGCACAGGTTAGCCCGAGGTTTCTGGGCACCTCTGCTGAGAATTGCAGTCCGCAGCCGCCCCAGAAAATGGCGCTTTCATAGAAGCGCCATCATCTCGCGCTGTATCCAACTCTTCCAACAGCCCTGAAGCCGGGTGGCTTGCTGGGTAATAATGAGTTAATACTAGCTTTGTTTTACTAGCTAGTATTAAGCCAGAGATTCTTAATGTCAGGCACGTTTGACCCGGCCATTAAGAATCTACAATAAAGGGTTAAAAAAAGACACCACACAGAGAAAAAATACTTTAATAGAAATAAATACACAGACACATTAGAGACTCCATCTTTATTACCCCCTGTCAGCCCTCCACAATCCATGGTCTTCTGTCTTTCTCATTCAACAAATGCAGCTCTGCTCCATCACTGCTGCATGGGGGAAGACACTGCTTCCCGTGCAGCCTTCACTCAGTGAAGGCTGCACAGGATGCAGCATGCAGCCTTCACTCCGTGAGTGATCAGTGCTGCTGGCTGTTAGCGGTAACAGCGGTAACGCTGACAGACATGTTACCATAGCAACGGTGCTCCGATCATGTGATTCCCGGAGCCGCGGTTAGCAGTGACGTCACCGCTAACTGTGTTGCTATGGCAACGGTGATCTCCGTTAATGACCGGCTGTGTCAGCCGGTCCTTAACGGAACGGGGAGTCGACTGTGTGCTAGAGCATGTCGCCGGTACACGGCGATACACAAATGTGCACCGTGTACCGGAGAGTGCAATGACAGGACCTAGGACAGGACATGACGCCAAAGCCATGTGACCAGTCTGTAGCCAATGAGATAATAGCCACGTGACTGGTCACATGGCTATTTTGACGACGTCACGGAAGGACCTGTCAGTGCTGGTTAACGGGAGGATGCAGCGATCATCGGAAGGAATAGTGACAGGAGACAGAGTGCAGGACGCATCGCGGGCACCGGTAAGTGTTATGGCAATGTTTATTAACTGTATGTGTACATTTATAATGCGTTTTTATTAGTGATGAGCGAGTATGCTTGTTACTACTCAGGACTCGCACGAGTATCACTGTACTCGGGCTACTCGGCGGGGACCGAGTAATCTCGCGATACTCGTGCTGTACTCGTGGTCTTCATTTCTGCATGTTGGCGCTCTTTTGAGAGCCATCCCTCATGCAGGGATTGGCTGGCAGACCACTGCAATGCCACAGCCCTGTTAGTTGTGGAATTGCAGTGATTGGCCGGCCCGCACAGCGTGACCGAGCCTTTATACCGGCCGGCGCGCTGTGCTCTGCTCACAGCCATCCAGACAGTCAGTGCAGGGAGAGTGTCGCTGCTTCAGGGAAAGGTTTGCGGCCCTTTATAGCTATTTCCGTAGCAGGGCTGCAAACAGTGTGACCAAAAGTCCTTCTCAGGACTATTCTAGTTGTATACAGACAGGCAGGGTATAGCCAGGTCGGAGTACAGTAGCAGAGTCCTTCTCAGGACTATTGTTGCTGTATACAGGCAGGGTATAGCCAGGTCGGAATACAGGCTAGTGACCAGAAGAGTCCTTGTCAGGACTATTGTAGCAGTATACAGGCAGGCAGGAAGGCAGACAGGCAGGGTATATAGCCATTCCTAGTGGTGACCGTATACCAGCCTTCATCATATCTGGGGCTGGTGTACACAGTCTAAAACAGTCCAGATAGTGTCAGACTTCTCATTAATTGTCGCTCCTAAAAACCTGTTAGGTTCTTAGTGCGTCCGTGCTTGCATTTAAAAACCGCACGTGTGTGCCTGTCGGTGGCAGCGTACAGGTGCACTTGTGTGCGTTTTTACCAAACTATTATATAACGCACAAGTGTAGTGTATAATACACGTCAGTCAGCAGTGGCTGATAGTGTCAGAGTTCTCATTAATTTTTGCTCCTAAAACCTGTTAGGTTCTTAGTGCGTCCGTGCTTGCATTTAAAAACCGCACGTGTGTGCCTGTCGGTGGCAGCGTACAGGTGCACTTGTGTGCGTTTTTACCAAACTATTATATAACGCACAAGTGTAGTGTATAATACACGTCAGTCAGCAGTGGCTGATAGTGTCAGAGTTCTCATTAATTTTTGCTCCTAAAACCTGTTAGGTTCTTAGTGCGTCCGTGCTTGCATTTAAAAACCGCACGTGTGTGCCTGTCGGTGGCATCGTACAGGTGCACTTGTGTGCGTTTTTACCAAACTATTATATAACGCACAAGTGTAGTGTATAATACACGTCAGTCAGCAGTGGCTGATAGTGTCAGAGTTCTCATTAATTTTTGCTCCTAAAACCTGTTAGGTTCTTAGTGCGTCCGTGCTTGCATTTAAAAACCGCACGTGTGTGCCTGTCGGTGGCAGCGTACAGGTGCACTTGTGTGCGTTTTTACCAAACTATTATATAACGCACAAGTGTAGTGTATAATACACGTCAGTCAGCAGTGGCTGATAGTGTCAGAGTTCTCATTAATTTTTGCTCTAAAAACCTGTTAGGTTCTTAGTGCGTCCGTGCTTGCATTTAAAAACCGCACGTGTGTGCCTGTCGGTGGCAGCGTACAGGTGCACGATTTTCACAAACTTGGATATAACGCCCAAGTCTAGTGAATACACGTCAGCACATCATTGCAAAATGTGCAAGGGCGTTGGCAAGGAACAAGGAAGTGGACGTGATGGTGGTGCTGGCAGAGGCCGAGGTCGTGGGTAAGCTCTAATTTCGCCACAACAAAGGGCCACATCTAGTCGCTCGCACGTCCTGTCCCAAATTCTTGGGGACCGCAGCAGTACACCGCTCTTGAACGAAGACCAGTGTCAACAGGTTGTTAGTTGGATAGCGGATAATGCTTCCAGTCAGATTGGCACCACCACAAACACTCTGTCTTCCACACGGTCAAGTGTCAGTAGCCGTGATACTGCACCGCACATTTCAGAACCTGATCCTCCTTCCTACCACAAGGCTGAGTACACGTCCTCGGACATTAATGATCCCACACTTGGACACTCGGAAGAGCTGTTCACGTTTCCATTCGCACATTCTGGCCTCTCGCCAGCTAATGTTGAAGTGGGTCACGAGGAGATCGTATGTACAGATGGCCAAATATTTGAGCAGCCACGTTCTCACGAAGTTGGCAACGTGTCTCAACAAGGGGTGGACGATGATGAGACACAATTGTCAGGAAGTCAGGAGGAGGAGCAGGGTGCGGAAGAGGAAGACGACGTGGTGGATGATCCAGTAACTGACCCAACCTGGCAGGAGGATATGCAGAGCGAGGACAGCAGTGCACAGGGGGAGGGAGGCGTAGCATCCCAACAGGCAGTAAGAAGCAGGGTGGTGGCTCCAGGCAGAAGTGAGGCAACCGTTCCCCGGAACAACAACACGACACAAGGTGCCTGTACAAATGTTAGGTCTTCCCGAGTCTGGCAGTTTTTTAAGTTGGCTCCAGATGATTCTAAAAAGGCCATTTGCAACACCTGCCGTGCCAGCATCAGCAGGGGTACCAAAACTAGCAGCCTGACCACCACCAGCATGATCAGGCACATGTCAGCCAAGCACCCGACTTTGTGGGAAGTACAACAGAGTCGAGGAGCAGTGCTTGCTGATGTCACTGCTACGTCTTCGCTGGTTGTGCATGCGAGCCAATCCCCTGTCCATGCTGCCTGCGAACAAGCCTCCTCCGGTCCTGCACCTGCAGTTGCCTACGCAGAAATAACACCATCATCAAGCACGTCCTTGTCCCAGCGCAGCGTTCAGTTATCCATTCAGCAAACCTTTGAACGCAGGCGCAAATACACTGCCAACACCCCACATGCCACAGTTCTAAATGCTAACATTTTGCGACTGCTTGCGCTGGAAATGTTGCCTTTTAGGCTGGTGGAGACAGAAGCATTCCGCGACCTGATGGCGGCAGCTGTCCCACGTTACTCGGTCCCCAGCCGCCACTATTTCTCCCGGTGTGCCGTCCCCGCGTTGCATAACCACGTGTCACAAAACATCACACGTGCCCTGAACAACGCTGTTTCACCCAAAGTCCACCTAACCACAGACACGTGGACAAGTGCTTGTGGGCAAGGCCGCTACATCTCGTTGACGGCACACTGGGTTAATATTGTGGAAGCTGGGACCCAGTCTGAGCGAGGGACGGAACACGTCCTTCCCACACCAAGGTTTGCAGGCCCTACCTCAGTCAGTGTTTCACCCACACTCTACAGCTCCGGAATGTCATGCTCTTCAGACTCCTCCTCCTCCTGCGCATCCTCATCCACTGTACCCTCCACACCAGTCCCAAGCTGGAAGCACTGCAGCACTGCCTCGGCGAAGCGGCAACAGGCTGTGCTGAAGCTAATGTACCATCCTCCAAAACTTTGAGGACTCCACCAAGATGGTGAGTGGTGATGACGCCATTATTAGCGTCACCATACCGCTACTCTGCCTTCTAAAACGGTCTCTGCTCAAAACCAAACATGATGCATTGCAGGCGGAGCGCGATGAGTTGCAGCAAGAAACAGTAGTGGGTGTGGGTGATAACACACAGCCCAGCCTCGTCTCATCACAACGTGCAGTGGAGGACTATGACGAGGAGGAGGATGAAGACATGGAGCAAATCTCCGGACAAATTGAGGATATGACATGCACACCAGTCATATCCTCTGTTCAGCGTGGCTGGCCAGAGGACAGGGTAGATGAGGAGGAGGAGGAGGAGGAGGAGGAGGACAGCATGTTCAGTCATCGTGTTGGTCAGGCTACTGAAGTCCTGGCTGTTAAGAGTCTGGCGCACATGGCTGACTTTATGGTAAGCTGCCTGTCTCGTGACCCTAGCGTTAAGAACATCTTGGCCGACAATCATTACTGGTTGGTAACACTGTTAGACCCACGCTACAAGGAGAACTTTATGTCTCTTATTCCCGAGGCGGAGAGGTCAACCAAAATGCAGCAGTTCCGGAAGGCCATAGTCACGGAAGTAGGCAAAGCATTCCCCTCACAAAACGCTAGCGGCATAGGTCAGGAATCAGTGGACAACCAAGGCGTACAGCCGAGAGAGGCACAAGTCCAATCCGCCAGAGGTAGGGGAACAGTCTTTAAGATGTGGGACAGTTTTCTCAGCCCCTCACGTACCACAGCCCCTGAGGTGCGGGGTAGTGCCACAAGAAATCCTAAGTTTGCCCAGATGCTCAAGGAGTACCTTGCAGATCGAACAACTGTACTCCAACATTCCTCTGTGCCTTACAATTATTGGGTATCCAAGGTGGACACGTGGCATGAATTGGCTCTCTACGCCTTGGAAGTCCTGGCCTGCCCTGCCGCTAGCGTTTTGTCAGAGCGTGTTTTTAGTGCCGCAGGTGGAATCATTACAGATAAACGCACCCGCCTGTCAACTGAAAATGCTGATAGGCTGACTCTGATCAAGATGAACAAGGGTTGGATTGGGCCAGACTTCACCACACCACCAGCAAATGAGAGCGGAATTTAAAGTTTGTAACGGGAATTTGCCATGTACCTCCAGTCACCCATGGGTACACACTTCTGGACTTTGGATAATCGCTGGACTGCTCCTCCTTCTCCTGATGCGCCACCATGATGACCGTTACAAGAGTTAGGCCTTTGCTTCAGGTATACCCCCAGTGGTAAATTTTTTCGCCCATTCTTTGCAGAATGGACATTACAACGACAGGAGACCCGCTCCTTTGCAATGGGAACAATGTTTTGAGGCCCTCATGCACGTCTCTATCCAGGGACAACGTGGAGCCTCCCAATTTTTGGCTGCCCTGCCAAAGGGCTATACTATAATACACCCACTTCCTGACAATGGACACTTAATGTTTTGAGGCCCTCATGCACGTCTCTATCCAGGGACAACGTGGAGCCTCCCAATTTTTGGCTGCCCTGCCTAAGGGCTATACTACAATAGACCCACTTCCTTCCAATGGGCACTTCAGGTTTACAGGCCCTCATGCACGTCTCTATCCAGGGACAACGTGGAGCCTCCCAATTTTTGGCTGCCCTGCCTAAGGGCTATACTACAATAGACCCACTTCCTTCCAATGGGCACTTCAGGTTTACAGGCCCTCATGCACGTCTCTATCCAGTGACAACGTGGAGCCTCCCAATTTTTGGCTGCCCTGCCTAAGGGCTATACTACAATAGACCCATTTCCTTCCAATGGGCACTTCAGGTTTACAGGCCCTCATGCACGTCTCTATCCAGGGACAACGTGGAGCCTCCCAATTTTTGGCTGCCCTGCCTAAGGGCTATACTACAATAGACCCACTTCCTTACAATGGGCACTTCAGGTTTACAGGCCCTCATGCACGTCTCTATCCAGGGACAACGTGGAGCCTCCCAATTTTTGGCTGCCCTGCCTAAGGGCTATACTACAATAGACCCACTTCCTTCCAATAGTCACTTCAGGTTTACAGGCCCTCATGCACGTCTGTATGCAGGGTCATTGGTGAACCTCCCAATTTTGGACTGCCCTGGCAAAGGAAAATACTACAAAGACTCAGTTCCTCAAAATGGGCACATTAGACTCAGAGGCCTTTATGTACGTCTCTTCTCAGGGACATCGGAGTGCCACACAATGTTTTACGTAAAATCTTTCATGTATTAATCTCAAAAAGTAACATACACCAGCTCTATCTCACTATTGGGTATGTGCCCTTAACATTTCTGCCATGAAAATTCATTTTGGTGTCATTTTTGAAGGTTTTCTGGTGAGTCCGTAAAAATGGCGTAAAACGCGGACAAAATTGTTCACAGCTGTGACTTTTGAGTGATAAATGCTTCAAGGGGTCTTCCCCATGCTGTTGCCATGTCATTTGAGCACTCTTCTGAGACTTTTGTGCCATTTTTAGGGTTTCTACATGCTGCCGGTGGTCATTTCACAAAAATATTCGGGTCTCCCATAGGATAACATTGGGCTCGGTGCTCGGGCCGAGTACACGAGTATCTTGGGATGCTCGGCCCGAGCCTCGAGCACCCGAGCTTTTTAGTACTCGCTCATCACTAGTTTTTATGTGTTTGTGATTGCCTCCCATTATTTCCTATTGGTTCGAGTTCGGTTCGTCGAACGTTCGCCGAACTGAACTCGAACGAGTCCTCCGTTCGACGAACCAAACTCGAGCCGAACAACGGCCGGTTCGCTCATCTCTAAACAGGAGATCAAAATGTAGCATCTGCACAAAAATGGTACCATTACAAATATCAGTTTGAGATGCAAAAACCCCAACGTGAGGTATCACATGGACACATCAGTTTTACCATACAGTGAATACGGTGAATAAAATATCCCCAAAACAATTGTGCAATCGTACTTCCTTTGTAATTTTTTGCTGTTTTCCAGTATACTATATGGTAAAACTCATGTTTTCATTTAAAAGCACAACTTGTCCCACAATAAACAAGCCCTCATATGGCAAGATTTAAGGAAAAATAAAAAAGTTATGCCTCTCGGAAGAAGGGGAACAAAAAAGAAACAGCATAAAGAAACAAGGAGCACACCAGACAAGTCAGGGAAAAAGTTTTGGAAAAGAGCAAAGCAGGGTTAGTTTTTTTTTTTATTTTTAAAGCCCAGGCTCTGAACATGTCACAGAGCACTGTTCAATCCATCATCCAAAAATGAAAGCAGTATAGCAAAGCTGCATACCTATCAAGACATGGCAGTTTGCCTAAACTGACATCCCAAGCAAAGACAACATTAATTAGAGAAAGATCCAAGAGGCACAAGATCACTCTGGATAAGCTGCAGAGATCTACAGTTCAGGGGGGAGAATCTGTCCATAGGACAACTATCAGTCGTATACACCAAACAGGTGGCATTTATGGAAAAATGGCGAGATAAAAAGCCATATTTGAAAGCAAGACATTAAAGGTTTATTTGCAGTTTGCAAAAAGACATCTGTGGGATACAGCTAGCATGTGGAAGAAGGTACTCTAGTGAGATGACAGCAAACTAGAACTTTTAGGGCTAAATGCAAAATGAAATGAGTGTTGGCAAACTAACACTGCACATCACCCTGAAAGCACCATACCCACCATCAGATATGGTGGTGGTAGCATCATGCTGTGGGGATGTTTTCTTCAGCAGGTTAGGCACAGAGAAGCTGGAGGGAGTTGATTGGAAGATGGATAGAGCTAAGCACTGGAAATTATTGATGAAAATATGTTAGAGGCAACAAAACACTTGAGACTGGGGCATTTTCCAGTAGGACAATGACCCTAAACATATTGCCAGAGCTAGTATGGAATGGTTTAGATCAAAGCATCTTCATTAGTGATGAGCGAGTACTAAAAAGCTCGGGTGCTCGAGGCTCGGGCCGAGCATCCCAAGATACTCGTGTACTCGGCCCGAGCACCGAGCCCAATGTTATCCTATGGGAGAACCGAGTATTTTTGTGAAATCACCCCCGGCAGCATGTAGAAACCCTAAAAATGTTACAAAAGTCTCAGAAGAGTGCTCAAATGACATGGCAACAGCATGGGGAAGACCCCTTGAAGCATTTATCACTGAAAAGTCACAGCTGTGAACAATTTTGTCCACGTTTTACGCCATTTTTACGGACTCACCAGAAAACCTTCCAAAATGACACCAAAATGAATTTTCATGGCGGAAATGTTAAGGGCACATACCCAATAGTGAGATAGAGCTAATGTATGTTACTTTTGGAGATTAATACATGAAAGATTTTACGTAAAACATTGTGTGGCACTCCGACGTCCCTGAGAAGAGACGTACATAAAGGCCTCTGAGTCTAATGTGCCCATTTTGAGGAAGTGAGTCTTTGTAGTATTTTCCTTTGCCAGGGCAGTCCAAAATTGGGAGGTTCACCAATGCCCCTGCATACAGACGTGCATGAGGGCCTGTAAACCTGAAGTGCCCATTGTAAGGAAGTGGGTCTATTGTGTATAGCCCTTAGGCAGGGCAGCCAAAAATTGGGAGGCTCCACGTTGTCCCTTGATAGAGACGTGCATGATGGCCTGTAAACCTGAAGTGCCCATTGTAAGGAAGTGGGTCTATTGTAGTATAGCCCTTAGGCAGGGCAGCCAAAAATTGGGAGGCTCCACGTTGTCCCTGGATAGAGACGTGCATGATGGCCTGTAAACCTAAAGTGCCCATTGTAAGGAAGTGGGTCTATTGTAGTATAGCCCTTAGGCAGGGCAGCCAAAAATTGGGAGGCTCCCCGTTGTCCCTGGATAGAGACGTGCATGAAGGCCTCAAAACATTAAGTGTCCATTGTCAGGAAGTGGGTGTATTATAGTATAGCCCTTTGGCAGGGCAGCCAAAAATTGGGAGGCTCCACGTTGTCCCTGGATAGAGACGTGCATGAGGGCCTGTAAACCTGAAGTGCCCATTGTAAGGAAGTGGGTCTATTGTAGTATAGCCCTTAGGCAGGGCAGCCAAAAATTGGGAGGCTCCACGTTGTCCCTGGATAGAGACGTGCATGAAGGCCTCAAAACATTAAGTGTCCATTGTCAGGAAGTGGGTGTATTATAGTATAGCCCTTTGGCAGGGCAGCCAAAAATTGGGAGGCTCCACGTTGTCCCTGGATAGAGACGTGCATGAGGGCCTGTAAACCTGAAGTGCCCATTGTAAGGAAGTGGGTCTATTGTAGTATAGCCCTTAGGCAGGGCAGCCAAAAATTGGGAGGCTCCACGTTGTCCCTGGATAGAGACGTGCATGAGGGCCTGTAAACCTGAAGTGCCCATTGTAAGGAGGTGGGTCTATTGTAGTATAGCCCTTAAGCAGGGCAGCCAAAAATTGGGACGCTCCACGTTGTCCCTGGATAGAGACGTGCATGATGGCCTGTAAACCTGAAATCCCCATTGTAAGGAAGTGGGTCTATTGTAGTATAGCCCTTAGGCAGGGCAGCCAAAAATTGGGAGGCTCCACGTTGTCCCTGGATAGAGACGTGCATGAGGGCCTCAAAACATTGTTCCCATTGCAAAGGAGCGGGTCTCCTGTCGTTGTAATGTCCATTCTGCAAAGAATGGGCGAAAAAATTTACCACTGGGGGTATACCTGAAACAAAGGCCTAACTATTGTAACGGTCATCATGGTGGCGCATGAGGAGAAGGAGGAGCAGTCCAGCGATTATCCAAAGTCCAGAAGTGTGTACCCATGGGTGACTGGAGGTACATGGCAAATTCCCGTTACAAACTTTAAATTCCGCTCTCATTTGCTGGTGGTGTGGTGAAGTCTGGCCCAATCCAACCCTTGTTCATCTTGATCAGAGTCAGCCTGTCAGCATTTTCAGTTGACAGGCGGGTGCGTTTATTTGTAATGATTCCACCTGCGGCACTAAAAACACGCTCTGACAAAACGCTAGTGGCAGGGCAGGCCAGGACTTCCAAGGCGTAGAGAGCCAATTCATGCCACGTGTCCACCTTGGATACCCAATAATTATAAGGCACAGAGGAATGTCGGAGTACAGTTGTTCGATCTGCAAGGTACTCCTTGAGCATCTGGGCAAACTTAGGATTTCTTGTGGCACTACCCCGCACCTCAGGGGCTGTGGTACGTGAGGGGCTGAGAAAACTGTCCCACATCTTGAAGACTGTTCCCCTACCTCTGGCAGATTGGACTGGTGCCTCTCTCGGCTGTACGCCTTGGTTGTCCACTGATTCCTGACCTATGCCGCTAGCGTTTTGTGAGGGGAATGCTTTGCCTACTTCCGTGACTATGGCCTTCCGGAACTGCTGCATTTTGGTTGACCTCTCCGCCTCGGGAATAAGAGACATAAAGTTCTCCTTGTAGCGTGGGTCTAACAGTGTTACCAACCAGTAATGATTGTCGGCCAAGATGTTCTTAACGCGAGGGTCACGAGACAGGCAGCTTACCATAAAGTCAGCCATGTGCGCCAGACTCTTAACAGCCAGGACTTCAGTAGCCTGACCAACACGATGACTGATCATGCTGTCCTCCTCCTCCTCCTCCTTCTCCTCCTCATCTACCCTGTCCTCTGGCCAGCCATGCTGAACCGAGGATATGACTGGTGTGCATGTCATATCCTCAATTTGGCCGGAGATTTGCTCCATGTCTTCATCCTCCTCCTTGTCATAGTCCTCCACTGCACGTTGTGATGAGACGAGGCTGGGCTGTGTGTTATCACCCACACCCACTACTGTTTCTTGCTGCAACTCATCGCGCTCCGCCTGCAATGCATCATGTTTGGTTTTGAGCAGAGACCGTTTTAGAAGGCAGAGTAGCGGTATGGTGACGCTAATAATGGCGTCATCACCACTCACCATCTTGGTGGAGTCATGAAAGTTTTGGAGGATGGTACATAGGTCGGACATCCATCTCCACTCCTCAGGTGTTATGTGTGGAGTTTGACCCCTTTACCGACGGCTTAGGTGATGCAGGTACTCAACAACTGCCCTCTTCTGCTCACATATCCTGACCAACATGTGCAGAGTTGAATTCCAACGCGTGGGGACATCACACACCAGTCTGTGAGCCGGAAGATGCAAACGGCGCTGAAAGCCGGCAAGGCCGGCTGAAGCAGTAGGTGACTTTCGAAAATGTGCAGACAGGCGGCGAACTTTCACCAGCAGATCAGACAGCTCTGGGTATGACTTTAGAAACCGCTGAACCACGAGGTTGAGCACATGGGCCACGCATGGAACATGTGTCAGCTGGCCTCGCCTCAAAGCCGCCACCAGGTTCCGGCCATTGTCACACATGACCTTTCCTGGCTTTAGGTTCAGAGGTGTGAGCCAGTGATCTGCCTGCTGTTTCAGAGCTGTCCACACCTCTTCTGCATTGTGGGGTTTGTCACCTATGCAGATTAGCTTCAGCACAGTCTGTTGCCGCTTCGCCGAGGCAGTGCTGCAGTGCTTCCAGCTTGGGACTGGTGTGGAGGGTACGGTGGATGAGGATGCGCAGGAGGAGGAGGAGGCTGAAGAGCATGACATTCCGGAGCTGTAGAGTGTGGGTGAAACACTGACTGAGGTAGGGCCTGCAAACCTTGTTGTGGGAAGGACGTGTTCCGTCCCTCGCTCAGACTGGGTCCCAGCTTCCACAATATTAACCCAGTGTGCCGTCAATGAGATGTAGCGGCCTTGCCCACAAGCACTTGTCCACGTGTCTGTGGTTAGGTGGACTTTGGGTGAAACAGCGTTGTTCAGGGCACGTGTGATGTTTTGTGACACGTGGTTATGCAACGCGGGGACGGCACACTGGGAGAAATAGTGGCGGCTGGGGACCGAGTAACGTGGGACAGCTGCCGCCATCAGGTCGCGGAATGCTTCTGTCTCCACCAGCCTAAAAGGCAACATTTCCAGCGCAAGCAGTCGCGAAATGTTAGCATTTAGAACTGTGGCATGTGGGGTGTTGGCAGTGTATTTGCGCCTGCGTTCAAAGGTTTGCTGAATGGATAACTGAACGCTGCGCTGGGACAAGGACGTGCTTGATGATGGTGTTATTTCTGCGTAGGCAACTGCAGGTGCAGGACCGGAGGAGGCTTGTTCGCAGGCAGCATGGACAGGGGATTGGCTCACATGCACAACCAGCGAAGACGTAGCAGTGACATCAGCAAGCACTGCTCCTCGACTCTATTGTACTTCCCACAAAGTCGGGTGCTTGGCTGACATGTGCCTGATCCTGCTGGTGGTGGTCAGGCTGCTAGTTTTGGTACCCCTGCTGATGCTGGCACGGCAGGTGTTGCAAATGGCCTTTTTAGAATCATCTGGAGCCAACTTAAAAAACTGCCAGACTCGGGAAGACCTAACATTTGTACAGGCACCTTGTGTCGTGTACTGCTCCTCGACTCTGTTGTACTTCCCACAAAGTCGGGTGCTTGGCTGACATGTGCCTGATCCTGCTGGTGGTGGTCAGGCTGCTAGTTTTGGTACCCCTGCTGATGCTGGCACGGCAGGTGTTGCAAATGGCCTTTTTAGAATCATCTGGAGCCAACTTAAAAAACTGCCAGACTCGGGAAGACCTAACATTTGTACAGGCACCTTGTGTCGTGTTGTTGTTCCGGGGAACGGTTGCCTGACTTCTGCCTGGAGCCACCACCCTGCTTCTTACTGCCTGTTGGGATGCTACGCCTCCCTCCCCCTGTGCACTGCTGTCCTCGCTCTGCATATCCTCCTGCCAGGTTGGGTCAGTTACTGGATCATCCACCACGTCGTCTTCCTCTTCCGCACCCTGCTCCTCTTCCTGACTTCCTGACAATTGTGTCTCATCATCGTCCACCCCTTTTTGAGACACGTTGCCAACTTCGTGAGAACGTGGCTGCTCAAATATTTGGCAATCTGTACATACGATCTCCTCATGACCCACTTCAACATGAGCTGGCGAGAGGCCAGAATGTGCGAATGGAAACGTGAACAGCTCTTCCGAGTGTCCAAGTGTGGGATCATTAATGTCCGAGGACGTGTACTCAGCCTTGTGGTAGGAAGGAGGATCAGGTTCTGAAATGTGCGGTGCAGTATCACGGCTACTGACACTTGACCGTGTGGAAGACATAGTGTTTGTGGTGGTGCCAATCTGACTGGAAGCATTATCCGCTATCCAACTAACAACCTGTTGACACTGGTCTTGGTTCAAGAGCGGTGTACTGCTGCGGTCCCCAAGAATTTGGGACAGGACGTGCGAGCGACTAGATGTGGCCCTTTGTTGTGGCGAAATTAGAGCTTGCCCACGACCTCGGCCTCTGCCTGCACCACCATCACGTCCACTTCCTTGTTCCTTGCCAACGCCCTTGCGCATTTTGCAATGCTGTGCTGACGTGTATTCACTAGACTTGTGCGTTATATCCAAGTTTGTGGAAATCGTGCACCTGTACGCTGCCACCGACAGGCACACACGTGCGGTTTTTAAATGCAAGCACGGACGCACTAAGAACCTAACAGGTTTTAGGAGCAAAAATTAATGAGAACTCTGACACTATCAGCCACTGCTGACTGACGTGTATTATACACTACACTTGTGCGTTATATAATAGTTTGGTAAAAACGCGCACAAGTGCACCTGTACGCTGCCACCGACAGGCACACATGTGCGGTTTTTAAATGCAAGCACGGACGCACTAAGAACCTAACAGGTTTTAGGAGCAAAAATTAATGAGAACTCTGACACTATCAGCCACTGCTGACTGACGTGTATTATACACTACACTTGTGCGTTATATAATAGTTTGGTAAAAACGCACACAAGTGCACCTGTACGCTGCCACCGACAGGCACACTTGTGCGGTTTCTAAATGCAAGCACGGACGCACTAAGAACCTAACAGGTTTTAGGAGCAAAAATTAATGAGAACTCTGACACTATCAGCCACTGCTGACTGACGTGTATTATACACACTACACTTGTGCGTTATATAATAGTTTGGTAAAAACGCACACAAGTGCACCTGTACGCTGCCACCGACAGGCACACACGTGCGGTTTTTAAATGCAAGCACGGACGCACTAAGAACCTAACAGGTTTTTAGGAGCGACAATTGCTGAGAAGTCTGACACTATCAGGACTGTTTTAGACTGTGTACACCAGCCCCAGATATGATGAAGGCTGGTATACGGTCACCACTAGGAATGGCTATATACCCTGCCTGCCTTCCTGCCTGCCTGTATACTGCTACAATAGTCCTGACAAGGACTCTTCTGGTCACTAGCCTGTATTCCGACCTGGCTATACCCTGCCTGTATACAGCAACAATAGTCCTGAGAAGGACTCTGCTACTGTACTCCGACCTGGCTATACCCTGCCTGCCTGTATACAACTAGAATAGTCCTGAGAAGGACTTTTGGTCACACTGTTTGCAGCCCTGCTACGGAAATAGCTATAAAGGGCCGCAAACCTTTCCCTGAAGCAGCGACACTCTCCCTGCACTGACTGTCTGGATGGCTGTGAGCAGAGCACAGCGCGCCTGCCGGTATAAAGGCTCGGTCACGCTGTGCGGGCCGACCAATCACTGCAATTCCACAACTAACTGGGCTGTGGCATTGCAGTGGTCTACCAGCCAATCCCTGCATGAGGGCTGGCTTTCAAAAGAGCGCCAACATGCAGGGATGAAGACCACGAGTACAGCACGAGTATCGCGAGATTACTCGGTCCCCGCCGAGTAGCCCGAGTACAGTGATACTCGTGCGAGTACCGAGTAGTAACAAGCATGCTCGCTCATCACTAATCTTCATGTGTTTGAATGATCCAGTCAAATCCACACCTAAATGCCATTGAGAATCTGTGGCAAAACATGTTAATTACTGTTTCAAAGCGCTCTCCATCAAATATAACTGAGCTAGAGCTAGTGTGCAAAGAAGAATGGGCCAAAATGTCAGCCTTTAGTTGTGCAAATCCAGTGAAGACATACCCCAAAAAACTTGCAGCAGTAATTGTAGTGAAAGGGGGACCCATAAATATTGATGCAGGAGGGTTGCATACAAATTCTGGTCTCAATTTTTTGGATTTATATTTTTAAAATATTTATCAAACCATGTATCATTTTCTTTACATTCCAGAAATACCTTGCTGCTTTGTGTTGATATATCCCATTAAATTCCAGTAAAATACATTTACGTTTGTGGGTGTAACATGAAAAAATGTAGAAACGTTGACAGGGTACTTTTGCAATGCAATGTACATTAGAAGGCACGTATCCTTTTCGTTTTCTCCTCCAGATCAAATGAAGATGAAATTAGTAGGTATAGGTAGAGAAAAGGAGCTGCTGGATACTTACAAACCTTCATGCTGTCAAGGGGTCACAGGTAGAGATGAGCAAACCGGCCGTGGTTCGGCTCGAGTTCGGCTCGCCAAACCGAGGTCTGGTTCGAGTTCGGGTCGGCGAACCGGTTCGGCGAACCACTCGAACCCCATAGGAAACAATGGGAGCAATCACAAACACATAAAAACACATTATAAATGTACACATACAATTAATAAACATTGCCATAACACTTACCTGTCCCCGTGATACATCCTGCACTTTGTCTATTGACTATTCCATCCGATGATCGCTGAATCTTCCCCGTAACCAGCACTGCCAGCAGTGATGCAGGACCTATCGTGATTTCAAAATAGCCATGTGACCAGTCACGTGTCTATTATCTCATACGCTACAGACTGGTCACATGACTATGACGAGTCATGCTAGGACCTGTCATTGCATCTCTCTGGTACACGGTGCACGTTTGTGTATCGCCGTGTACCGGCGACATGCTCTTGCACACGGTCGACTCCCCGCTCTGCTTCCCCGTTCCCTTAAGGTACCGTCACACTAAGCGATCCCACCAGCAACCTGACCTGGCAGGGATCGCTGGAGCGTCGCTACACGGGTTGCTGGTGAGCTGTCAGGAAAGATCTCACCAGCAACCAGTGACCAGCCCCCAGCCAGCAGCGATGCGTGGAAGCGATGCTGCGCGTGGTAACTAAGGTAAATATCGGGTAACCAACCCTATATTTACCTTGGTTACCAGCACACACCGCATAGCGCTGGCTCACTGCACTCCTAGCCAGAGTACACATAGGGTTAATTTTACCCGATGTGTAGTCTGGCTATGTGTGCACGAAGCAGGGAGTGGCACTGACAGCGTGACAGCGGCGGATGCTGGTAACGAAGGTAAACATTGGGTAACCAAGGAAAGGGCTCCTTGGTTACCCGATGTTTACCGTAGTTACCAGCATCCGCAGAAGCCGGCTCCTGACCGTTGACACAACCAGTCAATAACGGAGATCACCGTTGCCATAGCAACGCGCGTGGTAGTGGTGACGGGGACGTCCCACTACCAGCACACAGCGGCACCGGAATCACGTGATCGGAGCACCGTTGCTATGGCAACCCGGGCCACCGCTTAGAGCCAGGAGCCTGTGGTCACTCTCACAGAGTGATTTCTGCACGGAGCACAGCGTCTTTCCCCATGCAGCTGTGCTGTCTGATGGAGCAGACAGAGCGACATGTGTTGATGGAGAAAGAAGACAGAAGACCATGGATCGTGGAGGGGTGACAGGGGGTAGTAAGGATGGAGCTTCTAAGTGTGTCTGTGTATTTATTTCTATGAAAGTATCTTTTCTCTGTGTGGTGTTTTTTTAACCCTTTATTGGAGATTCTTAATGGCTGGGTCAAACGTGCCTGACAATAAGAATCTCTGGCTTAATACTAGCTAGTAAAACAAAGTCAGTATTAACTCATTATTACCCAGCAAGCCACCCGGCTTCAGGGCTGCTGGAAGAGTTGGATACAGCGCCAGAAGATGGCGATTCTATGAGAGCACCATTTTCTGGGCCGGCTGCAGACTGCAATTCGCAGCAGAGGGGCCCAGAAACCTCGGGCTAATCTGTGCTGCGGATCCAATCCCCAGCTGCCTAGTTGTACCCGGCTGGACATAAAAATGGGGCGAAGCCCACGTCATTTGTTTTTTTAAATTATTTCATGAAATTCATGAAATAATTAAAAAAAGGGCTTGCCTATATTTTTAGTTCACAGCCGGGTACAAATAGGCAGCTGGGGGTTACGGGCAGCCCGTGGCTGCCTGCTGTACCTGGCTAGCATACAAAAATATGGCGAAGCCCACGTTATTTTTTTTTTTCGTTTTTTGGCAAAAAAAATGCTTCCCTGCATTTTCCATTGCCAGTGAAGGTAACACCAAGCAGTGGGGGTTAGCAGCCAGTAGCTGCTTGGATTACCCTTAGCTAGCAATACAAAAAATGCAGCAGGAGCCCATATATATTTTTTTTAATTATTTATTTAAATAACTAAAAAAAAAAAGAGCTTCCTTGTATTTTGATTGCCTGACATGACAGTGCTGTAAAAATAAATCAGAGGAGTAGGGTGAATGCGGCCGGCGCGCTGCTGTGCGCGTGGCCATCTTGGATTTTCCGGGAGGGGTTCGGGGGGGCAATTTGGCGACACCGGTGGACCGGGGAGGAGATTTATCTCCCATCTGACATGTTTGTTCATGCCAGATGGGAGATAAATAATTTTTTACTGGCGCTGTCATTTACTGTAACATGATCACTGGTATATGGTGTATACCGGTGATCACGTGAGCGGGGACCGGACAAACCGGCCTGAATCATGATCTCCAGTGTCTCAGCTACCCCTGAAACCCTGGAGATTTTCTGAGGCTGGGGGGCGCTATTCACCTATTTCTGCCTGCTCTTTATAAATGACAGATTAGAATAAGGCTACACTCACAAGACCGATCCGTTTTTGCGGTTTGCAAAAAACAGTCCGTTTTTTTTGCGGGTGCATCCGTGTGGCATCCGTTTCCGTTCCGTATTGTTAGGTCCGGGTGGTGGATCCACTGGGCCGTGCACCCCACCGGAGGCCTGGGTGCACGATAGCCGGAGCAGTAGCATGGCAGGGACTGCGTCCCACAGGGGACGGGTACAACAGTCACTGGGGCTTCAGAGTTCCTGGAGACAGTGCAGGAATCCAGCACAGGTGCCGGGTAGGAATGTCAGGCAATAGTATGATCACAGGACACGGCACAAGGGGGACCTCAGCACCTAGCTTTCAAGACAAGGATTACAAGACACGTTGATCAGGCCCGCCCACATGGCAAGGCCAGTCTTATAAACCCAGCACAGCCTCATGTCATATCCTGCTGCAGCAGTGCTGGGCCCATAAGACCAGGTGAGTGGGCGTGGCCCGACCCTATACAGAAGCATGAGTCAGACACATGAGACTGGGGACAGGACACAGGAGAGCACGAGCGGGAGCGGCAGCCGTGACAGGTGGACACGTGGACCGGATCAGTGAGTAAGGGGTGCTTAGCCTTGTATTTACCAAAACAAATAAATAAATTAAAAAAAAAATGAAGTGAGGTCCCCCTATTTTTGTAGCCAGCTAGGGTAAAGCAGATGGCTGCAGCCTGCAGACCATAGCTGGAAGCTTCACCTTGGCTGGTAATCCAAAACTGAGGGCACCCCACGCTGTTATTTTAAAATAAATAATTAAAAAAAAACACGTAGGGGTCCCCCCAAAATTGGACCACCAGCCAAGGTAAAGCAGACAGCTGGGGTCTGATATTCTCAGACTAGGGAGGTCCACTGTTATTGGACACTCCCCAGCCTAAAAATAGCAGGCCACAGCTGCCCCAGAAGTGGCGCATCCATTAGATGCGCCAATCCTGGTGCTTCGCCCCAGCTCATCCCGTGCCCTGGTGCGGTGGCAAACGGGGTAATATATGGGGTTAATACCAGATGTGTAATGTCACCTGGCATCAATCCCTGGGGTTCGTGATGTCAGGTGTCTATCAGATACCCGACATCACCAACCCAGTCAGTAATAAAAAAAATAGACGACAAACACTTTTTTATTTGAAAAAACACTGCCCAATACATTGCCTCTTTCATCAATTTATTAGAAAGAAAAACAAATACAGGTCTGCTGTAATCCAAGGTGTTCCCATGACGATCCACACTGTCCCAGTCAATGAAGAGCAGGACGTTCCCCATTGACTGGGATAGCAATGAAGTGACCTGAGCTAACATCAGAAGGTCAGCCCAGGTCACTGCAGGGGATGACAAGTGCTGCTGTCAGCGAGGTACATTACCTGCGCTGATCTCCTGCACTGCTGATACTGCACACTGACTTCAATCACGTTCACAGCCTAGTATCGCGAGCGGCCCGTGACGTCACCGCTAGTGATAGTCTCGGGCCGCTATGTGTGCGGTGTGAGGTGGGCGGAGCCTAGCGGGGTAATGTGTGCGGTGCGAGGTGGGCGGAGTCTAGCGGGGCTATGTGTGCGGGTGCGAGGTGGGCGGAGCCTAGCGAGGTAATGTGTGCGGGTGCGAGGTGGGCGGAGCCTAGCGAGCTATGTGTGCGGTGCGAGGTGGACGGAGCCTAGCGGGGTAATGTGTGCGGTGCGAGGTGGGCGGAGCCTAGCAGTGTAATGTGTGCGGGTGTGAGGTGGGCGGAGCCTAGCGGGGTAATGTGTGCGGGTGCGAGGTGGGCGGAGCCTAGCAGGGCTATGTGTGCGATATGAGGTGGGCGGAGCCTAGCGGTGTAATGTGTGCGGGTGCGAGGTGGGCGGAGCCTAGCGAGGTAATGTGTGCGGGTGTGAGGTGGGCGGAGCCTAGCGGGGCTATGTGTGCGGTGCGAGGTGGGCGGAGCCTAGCAGGGTAATGTGTGCGGGTGCAAGGTGGGCGGAGTCAAGCAGGGCCATGTGTGTGGTGCAAGGTGGGCGGACCCTAGTGGGGTAATGCGTGCAGGTGCGAGGTTGGCGGAGCCCAGCGGGGCTATGTATGTGGGTGCGAGGTGGGTGGAGCCTAGCGGAGCCATGTGGCGCTGAGGACATCAGTGCCGGGGACTGCATGGCTGGGGACAGGTGAGTGTTAGTGTGTGTGTGTGTACATACATGCTGAGTGCAGGAGGGGGCGGAGCCTAGCGGGGAAGTGTCGGCTCCCTGCACGCGTAACCAGGGTAAATATCGGGTTACTAACCAAAGTGCTTTGCTTGGATACCCGATGTTTATCTTTGGTACCAGCTTCTTTCAAGCTGCCAGCCATGGCTCCCTGTAAAAAGCCCTGCTTTTGCTTATAGAACCGTTCTCGAACGTAACTCGAACTGTCGAGCTTTTAGCAAAAAGCTCGAGTTCTAGTTCGATCTAGAACAGCCCCCAAAATCACTCGAACCGCGAACTGGCGAACCTCGAACCTCGAACTGCGCTCAACTCTAGTCACAGGTGGAATTCAGCCATAAAAATATGAGTTAGTATGTTAAAATGCCCTTTTCCCCCTTAAAGGTCTTTTAAAGCACCACTCCAGTGGGGTTTTTTGTGTTGAAGTGGCGTTTTAAATGTAAGCCCTCTGCCCTTACCATAAACTCATATCCTGACATCTTTGCCTTTTACTGATGCTGCTCCGGTCCAGTGGTGTCATCTTGAGACAGTATCATCTGACTGGCCGGATAGGTCTTATTGAATCTCTATGAGAGCATTGGTTTGTCACCTTTGACGTGTTCCATGAAACACTGGAGTGCCCTGGCAGGTCACAAACCACTAAGACCAACCGAAGCTGCGATGATAGAAGGTAAAGCTGCCAGAATTTGAGTACAGTACAGCCAAAAGTTTGGACACACCTCATCTCTAGATCAACTATTAAGAGGAGACTTTGTGCAGCAGGCCTTCATGGTAAAATAGCTGTAGGAAACCATTGCTAAGGACAGGCAACAAGCAAAAGAGATTTGTTTGGGCTAAAGAACACAAGGAATAGACATTAGACCAGTGGACATCTGTGCTTTGGTCTGATGAGTCCAAATTTGAGATTTTGGATCCAACCACCGTGTCTTTGTAGAAAAGGTGAACAGATGGACTCTACATGGCTGGTTCCCACCATGAAGCATGGAGGAGGAGGTGTGATGGTGTGAGGGTGCTTTGCTGGTGACACTGTTGGGGATTTATTCAAAATTGAAGGCATACAGAACCAGCATGGCTACCACAGCATCTTGCAGCGGCGTGCTATTCCATCCGGTTTGCATTTAGTTGGACCATCATTTATTTTTCAACAGGACAATGACCCCAAACACACCTCCAGGCTGTGTAAGGCCTATTTGACTAAGGAGAGTGATAAGGTGCTACGCCAGATGACCTGGCCTCCACAGTCACCAGACCTGAACCCAATCGAGATGGTTTGGGGTGAGCTGGACCGAAGAGTGAAGGCAAAAGTACCAACAAGTGCTAAGCATCTCTGGGAACTCCTTCAAGACTGTTGGACAATCATTTCCGGTGACTACCACTTTAAGCTCATCAAGAAAATGCCAAGAGTGTGCAAATCAGTAATCAAAGCAAAAGGTGGCTACTTTGAAGAACCTAGAATATAAGACATATTTTCAGTTGCTTCACACTTTTTTTAAGTATTTAATTCCACATGTTTTAATTCATAGTTTTGATGCCTTCAATGTGAATCTACAATTTTCAGAGTCAAGAAAATAAAGACAACTCTTTGAATGAAAAGGTTTGTCCAAACTTTTGGGCTGTATTGTATATGACAGAGGTCAGGGGACTTAGATTTAAAGCACCACTGTCATGTCCCTCGATTTGAGAATCATACGGTATTGTATTGTTAAATTGTTGTCATTGTGTTGCTGTGCAATAAGGCTTCCCCTTTTTAGAAGGTTATCTCCCTCTCCTCCTGTAGCTGCTCTAATGTCAGTAACCCCACCCTTCTTCCTCATTGTGTGCTTGTCAGCCATGTTAGAAGCTCATGTCTTTGCATTTTTGTTTCAGAATAATGCTTTTAAAATACTGAATTTGTGCATAAACACAATAATTAAGTTGGCAAATAAACCATTTCTTCTAAAATCTTCATACATGCCTCTGCAGTCGAGTCAAGCTATCTGACAAAATGTCTACTTGTGAAAAGTGGTAAGTGACAGCCTCAGAACCGGTGTCTGAAGTGCTCTACACTTGCAGCTTAGTTATGGAGTCAGAATAATAAAAAGGACTTCTGCCAGATTCAAATATAAAGCCAGACTTCAGCTTCCATAGTGATAGAGCATCACGCAATTTAACGTGTGCTTCTACTATACTGAAATCATCTGTGTGTGAAGTATTCACAGCCCAGTACCCCTCAGAATAGATTCTGCAAGGAATCCAACAGCCCACAGTACTACACAGATCCATTCTGTCTGTTAGTTATTATGGCTGAAGGCAAGACTCAACGGTATTTGCAAGACCTACAACCATATGAAGAAGGTTTAGATCTTAATCCACAGTCTAGCGAAAGGGCTAAATGCTCTACCAAGCCCACATGAAAATTTAGAGACTGCAAGATTTTAGCTTTCTTGTAATGTATCATACTTATGGCAAAAGGTGCTGAGTCATATCGCCACCAACTCTCAGCCTGCGTCTCACAAGTTACCACTAGAGGGAGACCTAGGACAGCTGTGTATAATTTATTAATTATATACAGAAACAAGTAAAAAATACATTACTACTCTGAAAATACTTAATACACAGGATGCTTTAGATGAACTGCAAGGTTTTTAGCAACTTAATTTTGAGAGAGAATGTACAATATGATTTATTAAGTCCATGATAGAGGCAAAAATGCCACAAATACCAGAGATGTCATCTCATAATTCTAAATCCACCAAGCAGTCAAAGTGATCATCTAAGTCACGCTCTTTAAAATATTCAACTCTCAGTGAGCAGCTTTTAAAAGCTGAGGCTACTAAGATTAAAGCTACCTTTACGTAAAGGAAAATTTAGATGAAAGCAGAAACAGCACTCAAGAAGGCAGAAATTGATGCCGAAACAGCAGAAATAGAGGCACTAGAAAAGAATGTGAGCATGTCACAGCCATGGCAAGGTTAAAGGTCTTGGAACAAGCGATCAACGAGAGTCAAAGAGACAATATCAATTTCGAAGAGGAGACCCTCTTAAGCGGAAAAGAGACTATGTGCTAAGCCAAAATAGCACACCCCTAACTCCAGTAATTGTTTCTGAAAACACAGACCTATTTCCTAGACAACAGAATGCTGATCCTTCTTCAACACTCTGTATTGAAGATAAGTACAATACCAAACCTCATCCTGAAATTCTTTCACGAACTGTTACTTACCAAACGTCTCCGCCTTTGCTAACTCCATGCACTGACATCTACATGCAACCCAATATGCTGGCAAGTCACCATACTCTTGACATCCACATAGTTCAAGCTTCACATTTGGCAGAGACTATGCACACTAATCCAATTACTAAACTAAATGCTTATATTGCACCATTCTTCCAACAGTTCTATGTCAAGATGCTACAAACAATAGGGATGGTACTACTCAGCCTGCAATTTTTCTTCAAAAATCAGAAAAAACTGACATGTCTGAATTTTTAAGGTACATGGTTCGCCCTGAACTTACTAAGACTAATCTCACAAGGTGCGATGACCAACCTGAGAACCATACAGATTGGAAATGTGCCTTTAGAACCATAATTAGTGACCTAGGCATCACTGCTGCTGAAGACATGGGTCTTGGACATAGACTTGTTGATCAGGTGGCTAAAACCACAATCAACAGATCAGGTGAAGAGACTCAGATCCATCCACATCAATAATCCAACAGCAGGTCTCTTGGCCACATGAGAGAGATTAGAATGTAGCTTTGGCTGTCCTGAAGACATAGAAAATACACTGTTCAAGCAGCTACAGAATTTTCAAAATATATATAGTAAGGACAGTTCTAAATTCAAAAAGCTCAGTGACATAATATTAGAGCTCCAGCTGGCCAAGGCAGATACGTGCCTACCTGGTCTCAGCTACCTCGATACTGCTCATAGGGTAAACCCAATTGTTCTCAAGCTGCAGTATAGTGTTCAAGAAAAGTGGACCACACTTTGGTGGAGATGCAAAAGAGAACATTAGGTTTCCTTCACTCCATTTTCCCACTACTGTGAATTTATCAAAAAAATTGTAGAGTATAAAACTGACCCAAGCTTGTCCTTTGTGAAGTCCAGTATCCCTGCTTCATCTCTTCCTAAATTTCAGTGTCCATTTTTGAACAACAGAAACTGCAGAGGTCCAGGGTCAGTGAAGAAGACTGATATTCTTTCTACACTTACATGAGCTCTGGACAAGAGTAAAAAGGTGAAAACGTTGAAAAACCATTTGTATTCTATATATAAGAAACCACATTCTCTAAAGAAGTGCATCGGCTTCAGAAGGAAATTGCTCCAAGAATGCAAGGCTCATAAAGAAGTTTGTGGTATGTTACAGATGTTTTAGTTTTGCTGAATACTTTGATAAAGACTGAAAAATTGCAATTAAGTGATTAGATAGTGACAGCAAGGACCACAGGACCACATACAAGTGCACCATCCAACCCAACCTAACTTTGCATCACTTATGCCTTCTCCCACCACAAGCCATGATGGGGAGGATGCAGATCAAGCAGCAAGTCTTACCACAATATCTTCTTCATGCACAGAAGTCTGTGGAGAAAGTCTTTTGTACTCATCCTGTTTGAACATATTTTGGTGAACATGTATTCCAAGGCTCAACCAGAGAAAACCGTAAGGGTGTACGTCATCCTGGAAGATCAAAGTAACCGATCACTTGCAAGGTCAGATCTCTTTAATCTGTTCAACTTAAAGAGAAATGCTTAGCCTTACAACTTAGGCACTTTTAATAGTATTACAGAGGTCTCCAGGAGAAGAGCCAGTGGTCTTATAGTAATGTCTCTTGAGAAGAGTGTGGAGATACCCTTATCTAGTCTTGTCGAGTGCAACCAAATATGATCCAGTAAGGAAGAAATCCAAATGCCAGAGGCTGGTTTTCATCACTGTCATCTGAGGGCTATAAACAACAAGATACCAGCCTTTGACAACATTGCAAATATCCTGATCCTGCTTAGCATAGACATTCTCCACTTGCACAAAGTACATCAGCATATCAATGGACCACATGATACACCAGTTACCCAACACTTTGATCTAGTCTGGGTGATCATAGGGAATGTATGCATACACAAGATGAGGAAGAATAACAACATTTTGTCCTATAAGACTCATATTTTGCAAAATGGTCTCAAGACTTATTTTTGGCCATGCCCACATTATTACTGGGTGAAGGAAAGGCTGAGTGACAGTTAGTGATAACAAGATCCCCTCAACAACATGTTCCTGCCCTATGATGACAGCCTCGGGTTTACAGTGTTCAATTCTATGAGTGAGGAGAACGAGTTGGCCCCCTCTAGGGAGGATAAGGAATTCCTAAGAGTTATGGACAAGGAATTCGCTCAAGATGATTCCAACAGCTGGTTAGCATCTTTATCCTTCCATTCTCCAAGAACAAGGTTGCCAAAAAATCTATAGTAAGCAACTGCACGGTTTTCATCTTTAAAATGCACCCTAAAGAGGAAATGAGAAATGGAAAAACTTTTCAACTACTTCATGCTGGAAGTCTTTGACAGAGGTAATGCGGAATCTTCACCACCAGTGAAGGAATGAAAAGAAAGCTGGTACCTTTCATCCTTTTGTCATCTTTCACCCTCACAATCCTAATAAAATTAAAGTGGTGTTTGACTCCAGTGCTGAGCACAAAGAGACTTGTCTCAATAACTTACTTCTCACCTAGGAAAACTAAGGCGGACTTTACACGTTGCGACATCGCTAGCAATTGCTAGCGATGTTGAGCGCGATATCACCCGCCCCCGTCGCACATGCGATATGTGGTGGTTGCTGCCGTAGCAAACATTATCGCTATGGCAGCTTCACACGCACATACCTGGACGGCGACATCGCTGTGACCGCCAAACAATATCTCCTTCAAGGGGGAGGTGCGTTCGGCGTCACAGTGACATCACCACAATGTCATTAAGCGGCCAGCCAATAGAAGCGGAGGGGTGGAGATGAGCGGGACATAACATCTCGGCCACCTCCTTTCTTTCACATTGTCGGTGGAGGCAGGTAAGGAGATGTTTGTCGTTCCTGCGGTGTCACACACAGCGATGTGTGGTGCTGCAGGAACGACAAACAACATCGTACCAGCAGCAGTAACGATATTATGAAAAGGAGCGACGTGTCACCGATCAATGATTTTTGACGTTTTTGCGATCGGTGATCATCGCTCCTAGGGTTTACATGCTGCGATGTGGGTAACGGCGCCGGATGTGCGTCACTAACGATGTGACCTCGACGATATATCGTTACCGATGTCGCAACGTGTAAAGCCTGCCTTAAACAACAGCCTTATAGGAGTGTTTATTCGCTTCTGACAAGAACCTGTTGCAGTAATGCCCAACATTCAGCAAATGTTTAATTGTTCTATCATGAGAGAAGACAGTAGAAACCACTTCAGAGTCCTATGGCACAAGGACAATGATAACTACGAAGGTACATGTCTTGGGTAACAGCCTCTCACCCACGGTGTCCATCTATGGAATGAGACAGCTCAGGAAGGTGAGAGAGAGTACAAAAATCTGAACTTGTGAGTAGTGGTATGAGACAGTCTCAGAACCAGTGTCTTGAGCGCCCTACACATGTAGCTTAGTTATGGAGTCAGAATAACCACTCCAGTGGTGTAACAAATAAAACACTGGAGTGGTGCTTTAAGACTAGAGTTGAGCGCGGTTCGTGGTTCGAGGTTCTCCAGTTCTAAGCTCGAGTGATTTTTGGGGCTGTTCGAGATCGAACTAGAACTCGAGCTTTTTGCAAAAGCTCGATAGTTCTAGATACGTTCGAGAACGGTTCTAGCAGCAAAAAGCAGAGCTTTTTACAGCTACAGTGTGCAGGAGCCATCGCTGGCAGCCTGCCACAAGCTGGTAACCAAGATAAACATCGGGTATCCAAGCAAAGCGCTTTGGTTAGTAACCCGATGTTTATCTTAGTTACGTGCAGGAAGCCCACACTTCCCGCTCAGCTCACTCCGCCCCCTCCTGCCCGCGGCATGTATACATACATATACACACACCCACACACACTCTCACTCACGCACACCCCCCCCCCCCTCCCAGCTACAGTGTGCAGGAGCCATCGCTGGCAGCCTGCCACAAGCTGGTAACCAAGATAAACATCGGGTATCCAACCAAAGCGCTTTGGTTAGTAACCCGATGTTTATCTTAGTTATGTGCAGGAAGCCCACACTTCCCGCTCAGCTCACTCTGCCCCCTCCTGCCCGCGGCATGTACACATACATATACACACACGCACACACACACACACTCTCACACACACACCCCCCCCCCCGCTCGGCTTACCTGCGGTGATGAAGTCCCGCCATCCCGACCTCAGCGCTGTCACTGTCCTCCATGGCCGCCGCTTGTCACATCACCTATCGCTTCCGACCCGAGACTGACACTGGCGGTGACGTCACGGACCTCTCGCGATACTTGATGTGAAGGCGCCGGTCATTGACCTCAGTAACAGGGGCTGTCAGTGTGCTGGAGATCAGCGCAGGTAATGTACCTCGCTGACAGCAGCACTTGTCATGCCCTGCAGTGACCTGGGCTGACCCATTGATGTTAGCTCAGGTCACTGCATTGCTCTCCCAGCCAATGGGGAACATCCTGCTCTTCATTGACTGGGACAGTGTGGATCGTCATGGCAACCCCTTGGATTACACCAGACCTGGATTTGTTTTTCTTTCTAATAAATTGGTTAAAGAGGGAATGTTTTGGGGAGTGTTTTTTCAAATAAAAATGTGGTTGTCGTCTATTTTTTTTTATTACTGACTGGGTTGGTGATGTCGGGTATCTGATAGACGCCTGACCTCACCAACCCCACGGCTTGATGCCAGGTGACATTACACATCTGGTATTAACCCCATATATTACCCCGTTTGCCACCGCACCAGGGCGCGGGATGAGCTGGGGCGAAGCACCAGGATTGGCGCATCTAATGGATGCGCCACTTCTGGGGCGGCTGCGGCCTGCTATTTTTAGGCTTGGGAGAGTCCAATAACCATTGACCTCCCTAGTCTGAGAATATCAGGCCCCAGCTGTCTGCTTTACCTTGGCTGGTGATCCAAATTTGGGGGACCCCTACGTGGTTTTTTTTTTTAAAATTATTTATTTAATTTAAAATAACAGCGTGGGGTGCCCTCAGTTTTGGATTACCAGCCAAGGTGAGGTTGCCAGCTGTGGTCTGCAGGCTGCAGCCGTCTGCTTTACCCTAGCTGGCTACAAAACTAGGGGGAACCCTACGTCATTTTTTTTTTTCATTTTTTTGGCTAAATACAAAGCTAAGCACCCCTTAGTGCCACATGAAAGGCAACAAAGGGTGCTCCACTTTTTCTCCATTTTTTCTCCACTTTTTCTCCACTTTTTCTCCACTTTTTCTCCACTTTTTCTCCACTTATTCTCCACTTTTTCTCCATTTATTCTCCACTTTTTCTCCACTTTTTCTCCATTTTTTTCTCCACTTTTTTTCCACTTTATCTCCACTTATTCTCCACTTTTTCTCCACTTTTTCTCCACTTTTTCTCCACTTTTTCTCCATTTTTTTCTCCACTTTTTCTCCACTTTTTCTCCACTTTTTCTCCACTTTTTCTCCACTTATTCTCCACTTTTTCTCCACTTTTTCTCCATTTTTTTCTCCACTTTTTCTCCACTTTTTCTCCATTTATTCTCCACTTTTTCTCCATTTTTTTCTCCACTTTTTCTTCACTTTTTCTCCACTTATTCTCCACTTATTCTCCACTTTTTCTCCACTTTTTCTCCATTTATTCTCCACTTTTTCTCCACTTTTTCTCCATTTTTTTCTCCACTTTTTCTACACTTTTTCTCCATTTATTCTCCACTTTTTCTCCACTTTTTCTCCATTTTTTTCTCCACTTTTTCTCCACTTTTTCTCCACTTATTCTCCACTTTTTCTCCACTTTTTCTCCATTTATTCTCCACTTTTTCTCCACTTTTTCTCCATTTTTTTCTCCACTTTTTCTCCACTTTTTCTCCACTTTTTCTCCACTTTTTCTCCACTTATTCTCCACTTTTTCTCCACTTATTCTCCACTTTTTCTCCACTTATTCTCCACTTTTTCTCCACTTTTTCTCCACTTTTTCTCTATTTATTCTCCACTTTTTCTCCACTTTTTCTCCACTTTTTCTCCATTTTTTTCTCCACTTTTTCTCCACTTTTTCTCCACTTATTCTCCACTTTTTCTCCACTTATTCTCCACTTATTCTCCACTTTTTCTCCACTTTTTCTCCACTTATTCTCCACTTTTTCTCCACTTTTTCTCCATTTTTTTCTCCACTTTTTCTCCACTTTTTCTCCACTTATTCTCCACTTTCTCTCCACTTATTCTCAACTTTTTCTCCACTTTTTCTCCACTTTTTCTCCATTTATTCTCCACTTATTCTCCACTTTTTCTCCATTTTTTTCTCCACTTTTTCTCCACTTATTCTCCACTTATTCTCCACTTTTTCTCCACTTATTCTCCACTTTTTCTCCACTTTTTCTCCACTTATTCTCCACTTTTTCCCCACTTTTTCTCCATTTTTTCTCCACTTTTTCTCCATCTATTCTCCACTTTTTCTCCACTTTTTCTCCATTTTTTTCTCCACTTTTTCTCCACTTTTTCTCCACTTATTCTCCACTTTTTCTCCACTTTTTCTCCACTTTTTCTCCATTTATTCTCCACTTTTTCTCCACTTTTTCTCCATTTTTTTCTCCACTTTTTCTCCACTTTTTCTCCACTTTTTCTCCACTTATTCTCCACTTTTTCTCCACTTTTTCTCCATTTTTTTCCACTTTTTCTCCATTTATTCTCCACTTTTTCTCCACTTTTTCTCCATTTTTTTCTCCACTTTTTCTCCACTTTTTCTCCACTTATTCTCCACTTTTTCTCCACTTTTTCTCCATTTATTCTCCACTTTTTCTCCACTTTTTCTCCACTTTTTCTCCACTTTTTCTCCATTTTTTTCTCCACTTTTTCTCCACTTTTTCTCCACTTTTTCTCCATTTTTTTCTCCACTTTTTCTCCATTTATTCTCCACTTTTTCTCCAATTTTTCTCCATTTTTTTCTCCACTTTTTCTCCACTTTTTCTCCACTTTTTCTCCACTTATTCTCCACTTTTTCTCCACTTATTCTCCACTTTTTCTCCACTTTTTCTCCACTTTTTCTCCATTTATTCTCCACTTTTTCTCCACTTTTTCTCCACTTTTTCTCCATTTTTTTCTCCACTTTTTCTCCACTTTTTCTCCACTTATTCTCCACTTTTTCTCCACTTATTCTCCACTTATTCTCCACTTTTTCTCCACTTTTTCTCCACTTATTCTCCACTTTTTCTCCACTTTTTCTCCATTTTTTTCTCCACTTTTTCTCCACTTTTTCTCCACTTTTTCTCCATTTTTTTCTCCACTTTTTCTCCACTTTTTCTCCACTTATTCTCCACTTTCTCTCCACTTATTCTCAACTTTTTCTCCACTTTTTCTCCACTTTTTCTCCATTTATTCTCCACTTATTCTCCACTTTTTCTCCATTTTTTTCTCCACTTTTTCTCCACTTATTCTCCACTTATTCTCCACTTTTTCTCCACTTATTCTCCACTTTTTCTCCACTTATTCTCCACTTTTTCCCCACTTTTTCTCCATTTTTTCTCCACTTTTTCTCCATCTATTCTCCACTTTTTCTCCACTTTTTCTCCATTTTTTTTCTCCACTTTTTCTCCACTTTTTCTCCACTTATTCTCCACTTTTTCTCCACTTTTTCTCCATTTATTCTCCACTTTTTCTCCACTTTTTCTCCATTTTTTTCTCCACTTTTTCTCCACTTTTTCTCCACTTTTTCTCCACTTATTCTCCACTTTTTCTCCACTTTTTCTCCATTTTTTTCCACTTTTTCTCCATTTATTCTCCACTTTTTCTACACTTTTTCTCCATTTTTTTCTCCACTTTTTCTCCACTTTTTCTCCACTTATTCTCCACTTTTTCTCCACTTTTTCTCCATTTATTCTCCACTTTTTCTCCACTTTTTCTCCACTTTTTCTCCACTTTTTCTCCATTTTTTTCTCCACTTTTTCTCCACTTTTTCTCCACTTTTTCTCCATTTTTTTCTCCACTTTTTCTCCATTTATTCTCCACTTTTTCTCCACTTTTTCTCCATTTTTTTCTCCACTTTTTCTCCACTTTTTCTCCACTTATTCTCCACTTTTTCTCCACTTTTTCTCCACTTTTTCTCCACTTTTTCTCCACTTTTTCTCCACTTATTCTCCACTTTTTCTCCACTTTTTCTCCACTTTTTCTCCACTTTTTCTCCACTTTTTCTCCACTTATTCTCCACTTTTTCTCCACTTTTTCTTTACTTTTTTTCCGTTCTTTTTCTATGGTCGGTCTACCCATTAGCTCTGCCATGCATACTGTAGCTCTACACCTACTGCACATGTTACTTTATGATTGACATCTCTTTCGTACCAGAGCTGTCTAAGTCTACTCTGACCCCATATTTGTCATTACTATATTGTCCTTGTACTGTATTATGACATTTGTATCATGTGTTTCATTTCTTGCTGTGTTGCAATTTTTTTGCTGCATGCCAATTGTACCTCTACATTGTTCGAGTTTATGTTATTGTTCTCTCACTCTTATGTGATACTCATTATTGTCATTTTTCATGATTACATACAGATAAGTCCAATCTGACGAAGGCTCAGGCCGAAACGTCAATTGTAACTTGTTTTGGACAAAAACATATATGCTTATGAAAAAAAAAATGTTCTTAATACGGAACAATAAAGAGTGATTTTGCATTACTATCCATTGGGACTTACTGACTTAGTCTGGGAGATTTAGAGTGCCGAGGTTACTCACTAATTTTATCTATTACTACCTCTGAGCACCTATATACCAGTGAGCAGAGCTTCTCCTGATTAGGCATGCCCTTACCTCATGAGCAGGGCATTGCAGCTTTGGTAGCAACCATTACGACATGGACTCTGCTGCTGTGGACCCGGGGAGAGTGAGTGCAGATTCATTGCACCCACACTCCTCACATGAAGGGTCCGCACTCCTAGAAAATGGGGGATACGTTCCCTGAGTGTCTCCCCCCCATATTCTAGACGGTTGTCGTGGGACCCCTTTATTTTTTTTCTTACAATAAATTGGTGAAAGAGGAAATGTTTTGGGGACTGTTTTTTCAAATAAATTTCTTTTGTCGATTTTTTGTTTTTGTTAGTACTGACAGTTTATGATGTTGGATATCTAATAGACGCCATGACATCACAAACTGCTGGGCTTGATCTCAGGTGACTTTACAGCTAGTATCAACCCGATTTATTACCCCGTTTGCCACTGCACCAGGGCACGGGATGAGCTGGGGTGAAGCGCCAGGATTGGCGCATCTAGTGGATGCGCCACATCTGGGGTGCCTGCGGCCTGCTATTTTTAGGCTGTGAAGGCCCAATAACTATGGACCTTCCCACCCTGAGAATACCAGACCACAGCTGTCCGCTTTACCTTGGCTGGTGATCCAATTTGGAGGGGACCCTACTTTTTTTGTGTAATTATTAATATTTATAAAATAATTATAAAAAAGAGCCTGAGGGGACCTCCACATTGGATCCCCAACCACGGTAAAGCTGCCAGCTGTGGTTTTCAGGCTACAGCCGTCTGCTTTACCCTAGCTGGCTATCAAAAATGGGGGGACCCAACGTCATTTTTTTTTTTTAACTATTTTTTAAATAGAAAAAATTAATGGGCTTCCCTGTATTTTGATTGTATTTTGATTGCCAACCAAGGTAACGGCAGGCAGATGGGGGTGGCAACCCATAGCTGTCTGCTTTATCTGCACTGAGAATCAAAAATACCGCGGAGCGCTACGTCATTTTTTTAAAGATTTATTTTTACAGCACTGTGATGTCCAGCAATCAAAATACAGGGAAGCCCATTTTATTTTTAGTTATTTATATAAATAATTAAAAAAATAAATATGGGCTCCCGCTGCATTTTTTGTATTGCTAGCTAAGGGTAATCCAAGCAGCTACTGGCTGCTAACCCCCACTGCTTGGTGTTACCTTCACTGGCAATGGAAAATCCAGGGAAGCATTTTTTATTTTTTTTGCCAAAAAACTACAAAAAAAGGACGTGAGCTTCGCCATATTTTTGTATGCTAGCCAGGTATAGCAGGCAGGTGCTGGAAGAGTTGGATACAGCGCCAGAATATGGCGCTTCTATGAAAATGCCATTTTCTGAGGCGGCTGCAGACTGCAATTCGCAGCAGTGGGGCCCAGAAAGCCTAGGCCAACCTGTGCTGCGGATTCCAATCCCCAGCTGCCTAGTTGTACCTGGCTGGACACAAAAATGGGGCGAAGCCTACGTCATTTGCTTTCTAATTATTTCATGAAATTCATGAAATAATAAAAAAAGGGCTTCCCTTTATTTTTGGTTCCCAGCCGGGTACAAATAGGCAACTGGAGGTTGGGGGCAGCCGTACCTGCCTGCTGTACCTGGCTAGCATACAAAAATATGGCGAAGCCCACATAATTTTTTCAGGGGGCAAAAAACTTCTGCATACAGTCCTGGATGGAGTATGCTGAGCCTTGTAGTTCTGCAGCTGCTGTCTGTCTGTATGGAGAAGAGCAGACAGCAGCTGCAGAACTACAAGGCTCAGCATACTCCATCCAGGACTGTATGCAGAAGTTTTTTGCCCACCAAAAAAATGACGTGGGCTTCGCCATATTTTTGTATGCTAGCCAGGTACAGCTGGCAGCCACGGGCTGCCTCCAACCCCCAGTTGCCTATTTGTACCCGGCTGGGAACCAAAAATATAGGGAAGCCCGTTTTTTTTAATTATTTCACTTATTTCATGAAATAATTAAAAAACAAATGACGTGGGCTTCGCCCTATTTTTGTGTCCAGCCGGGTACAACTAGGCAGCTGGGGATTGGAATCTGCAGCACAGGTTAGCCCGAGGTTTGTGGGCGCCTCTGCTGCGGATTTCAGTCTGCAGCCGTCCCAGAAAATGGCGCTCTCATAGAAGCGCCATCATCTGGCGCTGTATCCAACTCTTCCAACAGCCCTGGAGCCGGGTGGCTTGTTGGGTAATCATGAGTTAATACTGGCTTTGTTTTACCAGCCAGTATTAAGCCAGAGATTCTTAATGTCAGGCACGTTTGACCCGGCCATTAAGAATCTCCAATAAAGGGTTAAAAAAAAGACACCACACAGAGAAAAAATACTTTAATAGAAATAAATACACAGACACATTAGAGACTCCATCTTTATTACCCCCTGTCAGCCCTCCACGATCCTGCTCTTCTGTTTTCTTTCTTTCTAGTGTAGTAGTAGTGACAATTGTAGTGAGGATGAGATTCACCAGCTCATCACTTGGGGCTGGGGAACCTCCATCCTCACTACAATCATCACTAGTGTAGTAGTAGTGATGATTGTAGTGAGGAAGGATGAGATTCACCAGCTCATCACTTGGGGCTGGGGAACCTCCATCCTCACTACAATCATCACTACAATCGGGAAGCAGCGTGCAGCCTTCACTCCGTGAGTGATCAGTGCTGGCTGCTAGCGGTAACGCTGACAGACGCGTTACCATAGCAACGGTGCTCTCGGAGCCGCGGTTAGCGGTGACGTCACCGCTAACTGCGTTGCTATGGCAACGGTGATCTCCGTTAATGAACGGCTGTGTCAGCCGGTCCCTAACGGAACGGGGAGTCGACCGTGTGCTAGAGCATGTCGCCGGTACACGGCGATACACATATGTGCACCGTGTACCGGAGAGATGCACTCGCAGGTCCTACATGACGTGTCATAGTCATGTGACCAGTCTGTAGCCAATGAGATAATAGCCACGTGACTGGTCACATGGCTATTTTGACGTCACGATAGGTCCTGCATCTCTGCTGGCAGTGCAGGTCACCGGGAGGATTAAGCGATCATCGGATGGAATAGCGGCAGGAGACAGAGTGCAGAAGGGATCGCGAGGACCGGTAAGTGTTATGGCAATGTTTATTAACTCTTTGTGTACATTTATAATGCATTTTTATGTGTTTGTGATTGCCTCCCATTCTAGCCTATACGTTCGAGTTTGGTTCGTCAAACGTTCGACGAACCGAACTCGAACGGGACTCCCGTTCGGCGAACCGGCCTCGAGCCGAACCGGGACCAGTTCGCTCATCTCTATTTAAGACCATGTGTTTGGTTGGGAGTGTTGCAAAATGTTTTAAAATAAATGAAAAAGAAGCAAAAATTAAAATAGCAAACATAAAACAGAGAAAAAAATGTCTTTAGAGGGCCTTTGTGGTCGTAAATAAAATGTAAAAGAAAAATGAAAACTAGACATGTATTTTCTATTTTTCTTTACAATATCTCCCAATATCAGCCAAAAAATAAAGTAATACAAACATATATAAAAATTTACCCCGATGTTTTGTGAAAAAAAGAGCAAAAATATTTTTGAATAAGCAAACAAGAAAAAATTAGAGAGCCATGAATAGCGCATGTACAACAATACCCCAAAATGTTGCTGCCCAGCAAGGAAGGCAAATGGCCTGGTCATGACTTGGCACTTAACCCTTTACTGAGAGCCAATTTGACCTTATTGACCAAGGACATTTTTTTTTAAATTAAACAGTGATAATAACTAATTACTTATACACAAACATATTCCAGTTATTCTGAGATAATTTCTTTGTGACACCTTGTACTTCATATTAGTGCTAAATTTAGATCAATATGCTTTGTGTTTATTTGTGAAAACATCTCAATTTTGGAAAAATATAGAAAAATTTGCACTTCTCAAACTTTCAATTTTTATATTCTTAATATTGATGGGTGGACTCCCACATAACTGGAGAGTTTTTGGGGGATAGGAACAAGCGGGCTGTACTTACTTAGTCTCCAGCATGGCTGGAACTGCTTCCAGGCCACTCATGAACTTCCGGGGTTGCTCATTTACCTTCATTGACTGCATATGCACTGTTTTCCCCACCCACCAGTGTTTGTGATTGGTTGCAGTCAGATGCGCCCCCACCCTGAGTGTCAGTGTGTCAGCTGACTGCTTCCAATCACAGACGCTGTGTGCGTCTACTGTGGTATAAAAATAAACAAATAAATAAAAATATTTGGCATTTGGTCCCCCAATATTATGATTTGTGTTGAGCCACCCCTCCAGTGTTCGAGTTCGGTTCAGTTCGTCAAACGGCGGGTCAGTCTGGCGAATGTTCGACGAATTTTCGACGAACACCTTCGAAACCCATTGAAAACAATGGCAGGCAAACACAAACACATACAAACACATAGAAAACACCTTCTAAGGTGTCCAAAAAGTAACAAACAACTCACAAGACACCACAAACACATGGAAAAGTGACAAATACATATACTCATGCTGAAATGTTCGACGAATTTTCGATGAACACCTTCGAAACCCATTGAAAACAATGGCAGGCAAACACAAACACATACAAACACATAGAAAACACCTTCTAAGGTGTCCAAAAAGTAACAAACAACTCACAAGACACCACAAACACATGGAAAAGTGACAAATACATATACTCATGCTGAAACAAAAGATCTGGATGAGTAAAAGGAGGAGGAGACACAGATGTAGTAGTATCTCCAAATGAAAATTGATGCTATGACTGTGCAACTAGAGCCTTGCTCATTTTAGGCTTCCAATCTGGAAAAATGGCCTGAGCTCGCCACCTACGCTTGGAGATCTTGTAGTGCCCCGCAGCCAGCGTTCTCTCTGAAAGTGTACTCAGTGCTGCTGGGTGTGTGCTGACAGATAAGCGCACGCATCTGTCCAGTGACAAAGTGGACAGACTAATGTTCATCAAGATGAACAAATCATGGATCCGCAAGGACTTTTCTACCCCAGTGTCATCCTGGGGAGACTAAAGGCTTGTGGATTTTTGAATGTGCTTCATGCAAATAACCATTTTAAGTTTGCAACTGGGGGAAGATTTATGCCACTTAAGTGGTGCCTGTGGCCAAATTTTTGGAAAACATGGAGACTCTTGTTGGAGTCCTCTTGCTGTGTTTCACATGATTTTAGAAGGGCATGACATGCCTAAGAGGTTGACTTTCTGCATCTGCAAGCTGTTGCCTACAGAAATGCTGCCTTTCCACCCGGTGGACACGGAGGATTTTCGAGACCTTATGTCCATTGCAGTGCCCCAAGAGCAGATGCCCAGTTGCCACTATTTCTCCAAGAAAGGTGTGCCAGCGCTACACCACCATGTCGCACACATCATCACCGCTTCCTTGAGAAACTCTGTGTGTGACAGGGTGCATTTCACCACAGATACTTGGAGCAGTCAGCATGGACAGGGGCGTTACATGTCGCTGACTGGACACTGGGTAACTATGGTGAGAGATGGAGAAGGGTCTGCTGTACAAGTCTTGCCGTCCCCATGAGTTGTGTGTCAATCCGTCCTCTGTATGTAGAAGTTCCACCTCTGCTTCTGCCTCCTCAACCTCATCTCGGTCATCCACCTCCGCTCAAATACTGTCTGGTAAGGCCACCCGCATAGTAACTGTGCACAAGGAATCCCACATACCTCCTTACTATGCTGGCAGCAGAACTCAACGCCATCAGTCGGTCGACTCTTTACTTTTTAATGTACGGGAAAATGTGAGTCCCACCGCTGAGGAGTTGTGCGCAGTTAGCTCTGGAGACCGAGTTTCATCAATGGTTGTATCCATTCAACCAGCAGCCAGGGAAGGCCGTGTGCGATAATGATGCAAACCTGGGTGCGGCCCTTCGCGAGGACAATGTGACACACATGCCTTGTATGGCTCATGTGTTCATCCTGGTTATCCAGCAATTTTAAAACCACTATCCCGGCCTACATGGCCTTCTGCAGAGGGCACGGTGTAATGCCTGCCTAGATCCACACACTCACATGGGCTGTAAAGGATAGGCTAAAGGGAAGCCACTCACCAAGCAGGACCCCTAGAACCCTGAAACCCTTTAACCCCTATACAGGGATATGGAATTACACAGGGCCCAAGGTGATCAATACCTGTGGAAGGCTGCAGTCTGAGAGAGTAGTAGTCAGGCAGGGTCAAACCATGAATTGAAGAACAGGAACAGAATGGGATGGCCAGGACTTAATCAGAAAACAAGCAGAGGTCAAATCCGCATCGGGCAACAAGGTACATAAACATCAGGCAGGAGACGTAGGCAGGAAACAAGCGGTAGTCAGCACACAAAATCACAAAACAGAACTGGGTGGAACAGGAACCAGAAGTTCAGAACTATGTCTGGCAGTGGTCAGGAGACAGGAGGGGCATGAAAAAAGGGTGTAGTGTCTTCCCATTGGTTGTAGCTGAATGATGGTACTTCAGCAGTGAGACACCCACCACCTACTGTCAACCAGTGGTACTGCATATCTCAAGGTAATCTAGCCCAGTGGATGAGCGGAAGCTGCGCCCACCAGTGCCGCTGACATCGACTCCTCTCCCATCACCAGCACTATCTACGAAAGGAAAACTGTGTCACCTGGCAATTGGAGTACAAGTCGCTGGAACGCACTCCGGTGGTGACGTAACAGCCGTGTGCGACAATGATGCAAACCTGGGTGCAGCCCTTTGCCAGGGCAATGTGACACACATGCCTTGT
The DNA here is from genome assembly GCF_048569485.1 of Anomaloglossus baeobatrachus. Lineage (NCBI taxonomy): Eukaryota > Metazoa > Chordata > Amphibia > Anura > Aromobatidae > Anomaloglossus > Anomaloglossus baeobatrachus. Next base: position 211,124,587 of record NC_134354.1, read on the forward strand.
AGGGCTCACGTGTTGAACCTGGTTGTCCAGCAATTTTTAAACCACTATCCTGGCCTACATGGCCTTCTGCAGAGGGCACGCTCGCTATGTGCTCACTTCCACCGTTCACACCCCGCAGCTCAATGACTTGCATCTCTCCATAAGTCTTTCTGCCTGCTGGTCCACCGCCCGAATTGCGATGTGCTGACACGATGGAATTTGAATCTGCACATGTTGCAGCATCTGTGGCAGCACCGCCGAGCCCTTCTGCAATACGTTATGACATATAGCCTGGGCTTAAAAGATCCAAAGGTGCGGCAGATCACGCTGCTGGAGTGGTCACAGATCAAGGACCTATGCACCCTTCATCACAGTTAAGAAATGGCGACGAAAATGTTTAGCGCTGACGATGCCATTATCAGCAAGTCAATTCCGGTCATCTACATGCTGGAGCACACTCTAAACATTATTCGGAGTCAGGTGTTGGGACAAGAGGAAGGGGAGGAAGTACAGGAGGAGTCATATGTGGAAGGGATACCAAGATCTACAAGGTCCAGATGGTCCGCAGCACCAAGGCGGCAGGCATGGGACGGGGGGGAGAGAGATTAACAAGGGCACATGGTAGCAGCCAAACTGTTGAGGAAGGTGCAGGAGCCCAGAAGAAATGGAGGACGAACTGGTGACATCAAAGACTCAGCAGATGAGGGAGACCTTGATCACATTTCTGTTGTGCGAGGCTGGGGGGAGAGGGCAGAAGAAGGAAGCATGATTCTCACCTTGCCGCCAACAACACAGCAAGGACTTGGTCCTCCTGGATGCGCAAGACACATGAGCGCCTTCTTGCTGCACTACCTACAACATGACCCTCGGATTGTCAGAATTAGAAGTAATGCTGAGTACTGGGTTGCCACACTCTTAGGGCACTTTGCACACTACGACATCGCAGGTGCGATGTCGGTGGGGTCAAATTGAAAGTGATGCACATCCGGCGTCGCAGGCGATATCGTAGTGTGTAAAGCCTTTTTGATACGATTAACGAGCGCAAAATCGTCGTAATCGTATCATCGGTGTATGGTCGGTCAATTCCATAATGTGGAAATGACCGATGTTATGATGTTGTTCCTCATTCCAGCGGCATCACACATCGCTGTGTGTGAAGCCGCAGGAGCGAGGAACATCTCCTACCTGCGTCCTGCGGCTCACGCCAGCTATGCAGAAGGAAGGAGGTGGGCAAGATGTTTACGTCCCGCTCATCTCCGCCCCTCCGCTTCTATTGGCCGCCTGCCGTGTGACGTCGCTCTGACGCCGCATGACCCGCCCCCTTAATAAGGAGGCGGATTTCTGGCCTATGCGACTTCGCAGGGCAGGTGAGTGCATGTGAAGCTGGCGTAGCGATAATGTTCGCTACGCCAGCTATCACCATGATATCACAGCTGCGACGGGGGCGGGGACTATCGCACTCGGCATCGCAAGCATCGGCTTACGATGTCATAGTGTGCAAAGTGCCCCTTAGATCCCCAGTACAAGGCAAAATTTGGCAAAATAAGTCCTGCCATACAAAGGGATGCACGTATGCAGGAGTTTCAGCAGAAGCTGGTACGCAATCTTAGATCGGCTTTTCCACTAAACACCAGTGTTGCACAGAGTGAATCTCAATGCTTTGTCATGGCTTGGAGGAAATGGTCTTTTACTTGTCCACATCTGAGGGACCGAGGGCTGACTGCTGTGCTGAGACGGCGTTGAGTGGGGTATCCCTGCAGAGTTGCAAATTTTGTCATATACAAAATGAGTGGAAAAAGGCCAGATGCTGGTGGAAAGGGGAACATGTGCGTTGCAAAAAAGTTTGTGTCCGTGGGGTTGGTGGTAAAGCAACAGTAACATCTGCTGAAGAAACACCATCTGTTACGGGGGTACTGGCAGATTAGGATAAGGTGGTATATATCCCAATCGCCAGTCGGGGCCCACCATGCTCCCAGATGGAAAAGGAGATGCTGGCAAGCCGAAGGTTAGGCGGAGGATACAGAGCTGGGTGGCTCTGAAACTAATAGTATCCTAAACTGAGTTAAACAACACTTGGATCTGGAGACTGTGAACCCTGTTAGCGTCACAGGGTCCAAACACCCATCCCAGGAACTCCCTGTTAACAACACAGGGGCCATTGAATACGCTGTCCGTGTGCGTAGGGGGCACACCTGTGGACAGCAGGCGCAGCAGTAGCCCAGTTAATGCCACTGGGCTGCACTAGCAGGACTGGTAGGACAGGAGCTGGCCATAACCGTTCTGCATTACCAAGTGTGGTGGCATCCAGCACCAACGCCCTATCCCTGCCTATTTCTATCCTAATGTTTCAAAAGACTGACCTGCACATCCTACAAGTGTGTATAGGTGCCAACTGAAAAAACCTAGCAAATACAAAATGGATACAGCCGCACACTAAATGTCATCAATGTATAAGGGAACTCTGGTACTGCATTACTGCTATATGAAAAAATTTGATTTTTATTTTATGAATTGGCCAATGCATGTAAGCCCGGAAACAAAACGGCAAGGTAAATCTCAATATTCCGGGTCCCTAACTAAAATGCCACTATCTAGGTTAAAAACATCCATGTCTGGGCAGCTAGACTAAAAATCTAACTTGAAATGCCACTATCTTAACTAACCTCCATGTCTGGGCAGCTAGGACTCCTGGTATAAGGATTATGAACACAGCCTGGTTTATAGGGCGGAGTGCTCAGTCAGAAAAAAACTCACTGCTAATATTTCAAAAGACTGACCTGCACATCCTACAAGTGTGTATAGGTGCCAGCTGAAAAAACCTAGCAAATACAAAATGGATACAGCCGCACACTAAATGCCATCAATGTATAAGGGAACTCTGGTACTGCATTACTGCTATATGAAAAAATGAGATTTTTAGTTTATGAATTGGCCAATGGATGTAAGCCCGGCTAGATTTTTAGTCTAGCTGCCCAGACATGGATGTTTTTAACCTAGATAGTGGCATTTTAGTTAGGGACCCGGAATATTGAGATTTACCTTGCCGTTTGGTTTCCGAGTTTCATGCCTCTAGAGGCTCGCTCATATGTTGTAATGGGTTTTGTCTATGTTTAGGTAGATAACTTGTAAGCTGTTTTGATGCGCCACTGGGAAGTCGTGTTCACACACACACACACACACACACACTTACTCCTGCAATGCAGAGGGATTACCAGGTAGTAGGCAACTGTTTAGACAGTCCCTTGGTTAGGCCAAGGTTGGTGAGAAGGTGGTATAAATCGCCATTACGAGTGTCGCAGCATAGGGGTGTAGGCTTTTGGACTTGTGAATAGATTGTTCTATTCTTTCAGTTTTATGCATGGTTGTTATTGTTTGTTTTGGTACAGGTAAACAATCATTTATCAACCCAACTGCATATAGTCCTTTTCCTAGTGCGTGGTTTTGCTGTATACTGGGGAGCCCACCCTGTACACAACTTTAAATGAAACATAAGTCCCAGTGGGAAGGTCACTGTGCTACAATGCGGCCTAGCGGGGCGGTGCAACCACCATCTACCCCATCAAGTGCACCTGCATGCTCTTCGTCCTCTGTGACTGTGGGGACAGCAGTCACATATACTTTTGGACACAGACCTTCCCCCTCTTTAACCGCAACAGGCAGTGTGATTGCAGTTGTTTTGGAAGTGGAAACAGCTGCTGGTGTTGAGCTCTATCAGACATCGAGAGCCCCACCATTGGATGAAGGCAACATTATATCTACGCCTGCACCTTTCTCACAGATTGGCTGGACTACCTGCAGTTTAAAATTGCGTACCAGAAATAGAGAGGTGGAGTGCAATGCAGAGGTAGTATAGCTTTCTTGTCAGCAGAGGAACCCTCACTTACTATCCCTGGCAATGAAACTATGCCCCTAAAACTGGCTGCACTTTGCGCAATTAAAATGGCGTAGAAAACATGGAGAGGTGCGGTACAATGCAGAAGTGGTATAGCTTTCTTGTCAGCAGAGGAACCCTCACTTACTATCCCTGGCAATGAAACTATGCCCCTAAAACTGGCTGCACTTTGTGAATTAAAATGGCGTAGAAAACATGGAGAGGTGGGGTACAATGCAGAGGTGGTATAGCTTTCTTGTCAGCAGAGGAACCCTCACTTACTATCCTTGACAATGAAACTATGCCTCAAGGAATTGCCTGAGCTGATTTAGACAGATGCTGTGATAAACCCTTGAACAGCGCTGCCACAGACCTGCCTAGCAAAAATGGCTATGAAGTGCTGTAATTTCAGCCCTGAAAAGGGCTGAAATTACAAGTAGTCCCTAATCACTAAACCGATGTGTAGATTGCACTGTATAAGTCTACAGCGTACACATCAGCAGCAGCAGCGGAAGCGGTGACTGTCACACACCCGCAGCAGAGAGATAATGACGGTGATGGGGAAAATGGCCGGGTCTTATAGGGCAAGGACATGTGACATGCACAGCCTATGACACCTGCCCTTGCTTGTCTGGCAAAAACCCAGTTTGCTGTGTGTGTGTCTGTGATTGGCTGACAACCTGGCATGCCCCACTGTACACGCGGTTAGGAAAAAAAAAAATGTCGATCGCCATTCTTTTAGCACTCTGCAGCACTGATCTAAACCCCGTTCCCCCCGCACACTATACGCTTAATTTAGCTACTATCATTATTAACAGTGACTGACAGTATTACAGTGAAAAGTCAGCTAGTAACTAGCTACGCTTTTGGTGATCGAACTGTTATCGAACGGTAACTCGAACGGCCAAACTTGAAGCAAATCGTTCGAGTTCGTTGAACGACTTGACCACCTCCCAAAATCACTCGAATTTGAAATTGGCGAACGGTTCGAATCGAACATCACTCATCTCTAATTATGATACCCAGCACAGATAAAACATATGGGTATAGGCTGAAGCCCCCAGCCCTGCCCTTATCTTGGCTATGAATCAAAATAAGAGGAACCACATTCAGTTTTTTTTCTTTTTAATTTAAATAAATAATTTAAAAAACCGCTTGCAGCTCCCTCCAATTTTGATACCCAGCCATGATAAAGCCTGACAGCTGGGGGCTTGTATTCTTATCAGACTGGGGAGACCCATGCTTATTGCCCCCTCACCCTAAAAATAGTGCAGCCTGCAGCCACCCAGAATTGTCACAACCATTAGATGTGACGATCCCAGCAAACATAAAAATCATTCTCTTTCACCACTCTATTAACCACCAAAACAACCCTACAGGGCCGACGTAATCCACATCCGTTTCCACGACAATTCCAGTTCTGCTACATCTGAAGTCAGAATGTGCAATCATCGAACAGAGACTGAGCAGCGATCATCGGTGATCATCAGTGTCGTCACTCAGGAAAGTTGCGGTCACAGTTGGAGGGTTCCATGGTCCTCCACTTATGACCGCAGGTAACCTGACCTCAATAGACCTCAATGAACTCAGTGATCCCACGTCAGATGATGTCACTGAGTTTAATGAGGTCTCCTGAGGTCACAGCTAGAGGACCTTTGGAACCTCCACTTTTGAGCGCAACTTACCTGAGTGACATAACCAATGATTGCTGCTCAGTCTCTGCCTGAAGTCCACAGTGGGCTGTCATGTACCATGATTGAATGCTGCACCTTAAGTAATATAGCAGCTATGGAATCATTGTGGGACCTTGTGTGGATTACGTTGGACCTGCAGGTGTGTTTTTAGGGTTAATAAAGTGGTGAAAGATGTGCTTTTTGTCTTTTATTTCAAATAAAAGATTTTTTGGTGTTTGTGTTTATTTCTTTTCACTTACAGATTAGTAATGGGGGTCTCGTCAACCCTCCACTTATTAATCTAGGGCTTAGTGGCAGCTGATTGCCACTGCATTGGGGCAATCGGGAAGAGCCGAGTAAAGTGCTGGGAATATTGCATCTAATGGATGCAGAAAGCTTGGGTGGCTGCAAACTAGAGATGAGCTATGTTCGAGGCTCGAGGTTCGCCAATTTCATGTTCGAGTGATTTTGGGGAGTGTTCAAGAGGCTTGATGAACTCGAGCCTTTTGCTGAAAGCTCGACAGTTCGAGTAGCGTTCGAGAATGGTTCGATCAACAAAAAGCCTAGCTAGTTAGTAGCTGGCGTTTCACTGTAATAGTGTGAGTCACTGTGAATCACGTTATTATCAAAATTCAGCATATAGTGTGCACGGGGGATGGGGTTTAGATCAGTGCTGCTGCTGAGTGCTGAGATAATGCCGATCGCTATTTTTTTTTCCCCCTAACCGCGCGTACAGTGGAGTGGGCCAGGCTGTCAGCAAATCACAGAGACACACACTGCAAAGTGGATTTTTGCCAGACAAACAAGGGCATGTGTCAACGGGCTGTGCATGTCACATGTCCTTGCCTTATAAGACACCGCCATTTTCTTCGTCGTCGCCATTATCTGTCTGCTGCGGGTGGGTGACAGCCACTGCTCCCGCTGCTGCTGCTGTGTGCGCTATAGAGATACTGTGCAATCTACACAGTGCTTTAGGGATTAGGGACTACTGGTTATTTCAGCCCTTTTCAGGGCTGATTTACAGGCGTTCATAGCCATAGCTGCTAGGCAGGACCGTGCAAACGCTGTGTAGGGCTTTAGATAATAGCATCTGGCTACCTCAGCTCAGGCAATTCCTTGCTGCATTTTTTCATTAGCAGGGATAGAAAGTGAGGCTTCCTTTGCTGTCCACTGACCCACAGCACCCGTGCATTCTACTCACCTGCCCATTTTTGCCAGGGCTATTTTTATTCCCCAAAGAGCTGAAACTTTTTCTGCCATCCTAAAAGTGTCTGGAATACTAAGTTAGTGTTCCTTTGCTGTCCACTGACACAAAGCACCCGTGCATTCTACCCACCTGCCCATTTTTGCCACGCTATTTTATTTCCCCAAAGAGCTGACACTTTTTCTGCCATCCTAAAAGTGTCTGGAATACTAAGTTAGTGTTCCTTTGCTGTCCACTGACCCACAGCACCCGTGCATTCTACCCACCTGCCCATTTTTGCCACGCAATTTTATTTCCCCAAAGAGCTCACACTTTTTGCTGCCATCCTAAAAGTGTCTGGAATACTAAGTTACTGTTCCTTTGCTGCCAAGCAACGTACACCACATGTGCATTCTACACTTCTCTCCATTACTGCTACGCAATTTTAATTTACAAAAGTGCTGCCACTGTTAGGGGCATACTCCAGTTGTCTGGGATACTACCTTACTGTTCTTTGCTGCCAAGCAAGGTACACCACTCCTCTCCATTACTGCCACGCAATTATTAACTGCAGATAGTCCAGCCAATCTGTGACGAAGGTGCAGGCGTGGATATAATGTTGCCTTCATCCAAAGGTGGTTCTCTCGATATCTGACAGAGCTCAACACGACCAGCTGTTTCCACTTCCAAAACAACTGACGACCTGCCAATCCCACAACCTGTTGCGCGTAAAGGGTTGGAAGGTCAGTGTGAAAAAGCATGTGTGACTGCTGTCCCCACAGTCACAGAGGATGAAGAGCACACAGATACACTTGATGGGGTAGACGGTGGTTGCACAGCCCCGCTATGCTGCATTGCAGCTCAGTGAACTTCCCATTGCGACTTATGCTTCATTTAAAGTCGTGTACAGGGTGGGCTCCCCAGTATACATCAAAACCACGCAACAGGAAAAGGACTCTAGGCAGTTGGGTTGATAAATGATTGTTTAACTTACCCAAAACAAACAATAAGAAGCATGCATAAAACTGAAAGAATAGAACAATCTATTCACAATTCCAAAAGCCCTACCCCTATGTTGCGACACTCGTAATGGCGATTTATACACCCTGCTCACCAAATTTGGACTAACCAAGGGACTGTGTAAACAGTTGCCTGCTACCTGGTAATCCCTCTGCGTTGCAGGAGTAAGTGTGTGTGTGTGTGTGTGTGTGCGAACACGACTTCCCAGTGGCGCATCACAACAGCTTACAAGTTATCTACCTAAACATAGACAAAACCCATTACAACAGATGAGCGAGCCTCTAGAGGCTTGAGTTCAGTTCGTCGAACAGAGGCCGCGTTCGAGTTCGGTTCAACGAACCATTCGATGAACTTCTCGAACCCCATTGAAAACAATGGCAGGCAAACACATAAAAACAAATTATAAATGTACACATACAGTTAATAAACATTGCCATTACACTTACAGGTCCCTGCGACGCATCCTGCACTCTGTCTCCCGCCGCTTTTCCTTCCGATAATCGCTGTGTCCTCCAGGTAACCAGCACTGATGATAGGACCTTCCATGACGTCAAAAAAGCATGTGACCAGTCACGTGTCTATTATCTCATTGGCTACAGACTAGTCACATGGCTAGATGTCATTGCTAGGTCCTGTCAGTGCATTTCTCCGGTACGCGGTGCTCATTTGTGCATTCCCGTGTACCGGCGAGATGATCTGGTACATGGTCGGCTCACCGTTCTGCTTCCCCATTCCGTTATTCACCGGCTGCCACAACCGTTCAATAACGGAGATCACCGTTGCTATAGCAATGCGCCTGTCAGTGGTGACGTCACTGCTTACAGCACGCAGCTGCTGCTCACTCACTGAGTGATATAGACTGCACGGGAAGAAGCAGCGTCTTCCTCCCATGCAGTGCTGTCTGATTTAGCAGAGCTGCATGGGTTGAAGGAGAAAGAAGACACAAGACCATGGATCGTGGAGGGATGCGAGGGAGTAATGAACATGGATTCTCTAAGTGTGTCTGTGTATTTATTTCTATTAAAGTATTTTTTCTCTGTGTGGTGTCTTTTTTTAACCCTTTATTGAAGAATCTTAATAGCCGGGTCAAACTTGCCTGACATTAAGAATCTCTGACTTAATACTAGTTAGTAAAACAATGCTAGTATTAACTCATTATTACCCAGCAAGCCACCCGTCACCAGGGCAGCTGGAAGAGTTGGATACAGCGCCAGATGATGGCACTTCTATGAAATTGCCATTTTCTGGGTCGTCTGCGGACTGCAATTCGCAGCAGAGGGCCCAGAAAGCTCGGGCTAACCTGTGCTGTGGATTCCAATCCCCAGCTACCTAGTTGTACCTGGCTGGACACAAAAATGGAGCGAAGCTCATGTTGATTTTTTTTTTAATTACTTCATTAAATTCATGAAATAATTAAAAAAAGGGCTTCCCTATTTTTTTTGTTCCCAGACGGGTACAAATAGGCAGCTGGGGGTTTGGGGGCAGCCATACCTGCCTGCTGTACCTGGCTAGCATACAAAAATATGGCGAAGCCCACGTAATTTTTTTGGTGGGCAAAACAGTCCTGAATGGAGTATGCTGCGCCTTGTAGTTCTGCAGCTGCTGTCTGATCTCCTGCATACACTATTGAATGAAGCATGCTGAGCCTTGTCGTTCTGCAGCTCCTGTCTGCTCTCCTCCATACAGACAGCAGCTGCAGAACTACAAGGCTCAGCATACTCCATCCAGGACTGTATGTAGTAGTTTTTTGTTCCCCAAAAAAACATGTGGGCTTCGCCATGTTTTGTATGTTAGCCAGGTATAGCAGGCAGCTACGGGCTACCCCCAACCCCCAGCTGCCTATTTGTACCCGGCTGGGAAACAAAAATATAGGGAAACCCTTTTTTTTTAATTATTTCATGAATTTCATGAAATAATTTAAAAAAAAAGAAAAAAAACGTGGGCTTCGCCCAATTTTTGCGTCCAGCCAGGTACAACTAGGCAGCTGGGGATTGGAATCCACAGCTCAGGGTGCCCAAGCTTTCTGGTCCATCTTCTGGCACTGTATCCAACTCTTTCAGCTGCCCTAGTGACGGGTGGCTTGCTGGGTAATGATGGGGTTAGGGCTAGCTGTATATTATCAACTGGCCCTAAGCCCGAAATTCATGGTGTCACGCCAATATTAGACATGGCCACCATGAATTTCTAGTACAGATAAAAAAAAACAACACAGAAAAATATTTTTATTAGAAATAAAACACAACACAATTAGTGACTCCATCTTTATTGAAATAAAGAACCCCCTCCGCAGTAATCCTGGGTCAAGTGTCCCGTGCCGTCTAATCCGGATCCAATATCATCTGATTGGTTTGCTGGAAAAAAAAAAAATTTTTTTACCGGGACCGGGACTAGAACTCGCGCTCTATCCACTGAGCTACTGGCTTCTAAAGATAAAGATAGGCAGATTTGGTAATTTTGACATCTGCATTGCAGAGTGAAGTCTGTGGTGACAGCGCGATTCACTTCATTGCTACGTGGAAAGGACACAGCGCGATTGTGTTCTACGGTGCTGCTGCATCTTCATGTAGCAGATCTGACAGTGTCGTGTGGATTACGTCGGACCTGGATATGTATTTGGGGATTAATAAACTGGTAAAAGAGGGTGTTTTTTTGTCTTTTATTCAAAATAAAGGATTTTTCGCTGTGTGTGTTTCTTTACTTTCACTTTAATCATGGAAGGTATCTCGGGGAGACGCCTGGCAAGATTAAACTCATTATTACCCCAATTGCCACCGCACCAGGGCAATTCGGGATGAGCGGACTGTCGCATCTAATGGATGCGGCAATTCCGGGCCGGCTGCTGGACGATATTGTTAGGCTGGAGGGCTCCCCATACCGTGGCGCTCTCCATCATGAAAATACCAGCCTCCAGCTGTGTGGCTTTATCCTGGCTGGTATCAAATATGGGGGAACCACATTTTTTTTAATTTTTATTATTTATTTATTTTACTGCACGGTATAGCCCCGCCCGCCAGTGGCTGTGATTGGTTGCAGTGAGACAGCTGTCATTCACCGTGGGTGCGTGTCTGACTGCAACCAATCATGGGCGCCGGTGGGCAGGGAAAGCAGAGAATACCTGATTGAATAATGAAGCGGCAACCATTTTCTAAAGGGGAAAAGATGCCGCAGATTTGTGACAGCCGTGCAGCGAGTCACCTGTGATCAGTGAGTAGGAAAGAGAGAGGGATTGTGCTACGGACGCAGGACACATGCAGATAGCAACGTGTGCACATAGCCTTACTGTGAAAAGACACTTTTTTTTATCGAACCGTTCTCAAACCTAACTCGAACTGTCGAGCTTTTAGCAAAAAGCTTGAGTTCGAACTCGAACACCCTCCAAAATCACTCGAACATGGAATTGGCGAACCTCGAACATTGCTCATCTCTACCCATTACCCCCCCTGAATACCCTTGTTAGCTGAAGCCTCACAGATAAGATAGATGATAACAGTGTGAATGCAAACCACATGGCTCAGCAACATAGTCCTGGAAATCTTATAAAGCAACAGTCAATGCAAACATGTGTCGTCCCTCTATGATTTTAACTGTAAGTGACAATTTGACAGTGCAGAGGCAGCAAGTCTTATTGTCTATAAAGTCGGTCTAACCAGATCAGATATGTGTTTTGCTAATAAAACAGAGTGTTGCCCACCCTACCGTACCCGGGTACTGTGGTGTCCAGTTGCCATAAATATAGACTTGACGCTCCTCTCATGGTAAACAGTATAGACAGCGCCAGAAGAATGTTGGTCTCTGGCACAGGATTCTTCTCACAGGCGTTACGGTCCTCCTCACCCAACTACAACACGACTCCCCTCACAATTGACTGAAGTGTTTCTGCGGTGGCTCCTTGCTGTAATGCACACCTTTAGCTTTTCCTTATGTTCATAGACAGAATCTCCTCCGCTCTCCAAGTCCACAGCGAAAGACCGTTTTGCTATTGCTATAGTGACCAAACAGACAAAGGCAGATGCAAAAAAACAGCAGCCCCTTGTGTGTAGTCTGCAAAAATGCATGCAATGAACGGCAAATAAGCATGTTGCAATGACATTGGATAAAGCTGATCAATACACCCTCACGCTATCAATTGATATCCATGTGACACTTCATGGACGAAGTACTCAAAGTAGTGAGTTTTTGGCCTCTACTTAGAGATTGGTGACAAATCTTACAGATTACATGACTTGGGTGATCCTTTGCGATGTCAAAAAAGCCCCAGGCTAGGCAAGGCTTAGAGCCCAAGAGACCTGCAGAGCCACCACGACTTCTGCTCAGAGGCAGAGTTGTGGCTGAGGATTCAGTTGTTGACGTTCTTCCAGAACTTCGTCTCTCTCCAGGAAGATGCAACCTAACCTCATCATCAGTAGCATGCTCCTCCACCTCCTCTGCTGACCTCATCGACTGGCTGACTGTGGTTTGACAGTAAGTGGGGTCTCCAACCTCATCATCACCCTGGGTGTTTTCACTCCCCTCGTCCTGACTCCTCAGAGCCAACCTCTTCCTGCCCTGACCGAATAGTACAGTTGTCGTTCCAATCAGGTATCTAAATCTCATCAGCATGTTCCCCATTGTCTCCATCTAGAGGATTTACAGTTTGGGAATGAGGGTCTACATTATGCTCAGAACCTTCTTCATCGAGGAATGGATCTGACTCACAAAGCTTCTGGCCATCAGTGCAGATCATTTCCTTGTCTGGACTCACTGCAGCTTTGGAGCAGACCTCAGACTCCCAGGCTATAGTGTGACAGAACAGCTCTGCACACTCAACCATCTCTGTTACCCCATACTCAGCAAGGCGGGTAGGAAATTGAGAGCTGGTAGGAAGCAAGTGCGATTGGGTTGACACCACAGAGGACTGCAGTATTTGGGATATTGAAGTTGAGGTGAAGGAGAGGCCACTTTAGGGAGCACTTGAGATCCAGTGAAGCAGCTGCTGTTTTGGTGCCTCATCTACATTTGGTAGCGATGGCCGTGTCCGTGAAAAAAGGGATCATATCAGATTATCCACAAGAAGAAGTGCACTTGTTATTTTGGCTGGTAGTTGGTGTTAAGAATCGGTGCCGCCGTAGACCAAAGCAGCCTGCTGCAGTTCCAGTTGCGCCCAGGCGTCAGCTGCCATTTTTGACCATGCCTCGGGTCGTCCAGCTGGCTGCTTTCTCCTCCACTTCAAAGTGTGGAGAGGCGGCTAGTGCGCATGCATGTGCCGATTTACCCCAGCCACAGCCTAAGTCCAGTGTTTCGCCTAGTGAGTATGTTCAGCCTGACTGTGCCATTCCTGAGGCTAAGTCCTCAGTTCGGGCTACAGCGCATGCTCCCACACTTAGTGCGAAAAGCCTCTTTGCACAGGTACTTGGACTCCGTGCCGTGTCTAAGTCCTGTGTTGTGCCTAGAGAACATGCGGAAGCTGATAGTCTTTTTTTTGAGACTGTTGTTCAGGCTACTGAGCATGCTCAGGCACTTACTGCAACAGAGGCTAGGTTCAATAATGAACTCTTTGGCCATGTCCGTGATGTGGCAGGCCCAGATAGGCCACAGGGCTTCAGGTGTCTTGATGATGTGGCCAGGCCACTCCAGACTGGCTTGCAGAGGCCCGCCCCTATGACTTGTCACCTCATTATTGTTGGTCAGATGATGACTGGTGAGGTGTTTGGGTCATGGCTGCTATGAGGTCATCATTGAAGCTGCGGTTCCGAATAGGCCGCTGTTTAGGCCACTCATGACGTGTCACTCTTTTTTTGTCTCCAGGAAGTGCATTGTGGTCCACCCTGGGTTGGGGCGGACCCAGGTTATAAAAGGGTCTGGACCCAACGAAGAGGTGCGCAGTCTTCAATTATGCTCAGAAAGAGCACACCTCTATGTGTTGAACCCATTGCGGCTTTAGGCCAGAGATAGACAGGGATAGGGCATCGGTGCAGGCCGCCACCACAGTTGGTAATGCAGAATGGTTAAGACCAGCTCCTGTCCTACCAGTCCTGCTAGTGCAGCCCAGTGGCATTAACTGGGCTTCTGCTGCTGATGCGCCTGCTGTCCACAGGTGTTGCTCCTATTCACACGGACAGTGTACGCAATGGCCCCTGTATTGTTAACAGGGAGTTCCTGGGTTGGGTGGGTGTGTGGACCCTGTGACGCTAACAGGGTTCCCAGTCTCCAGATCCGAGTGTCGTCTAACTCAGTTCAGGCTACTATTAATTTCAGAGCCACCCAGCTCATAATCCTGCGCCTAACCTTCGTGTTGCCAGCATCTCTTTTTCCATCTATGAGCATGGTGGACCCTGACAGGCGATTGGGATATATACCACCTTATCCTAATCTCCCAGTCCCCCATAACATATAGTGTTTCTTCAGCAGATGTTACTGTTGCTTAACCACCAAACCCACGGACACAAACTTTTTTCCCCTTTCCAACACACCTGTTCCCTTTTCCACTAGCATATGGCCTTTTGCCACTCATTTTGTATATTTACTAATTTCCAACTATGCAGGGACACCATAGTCAACGCCGTCTCAGCACAGCAGCCAGCCCTCGGTCCCTCAGATGTGGAAAAGTAAAAGACCATTTCCTCCTAGCCATGACAAAGCGTTGAGATTCACTCTGTGCAGCACTGGTGTTTAGTGAAAAAGCCGAGCTAATATTGCGTACCAGCTTCTGCTGATACTCCTGCATACGTGCGTCACTTTGTATGGCAAGATTTATGTTGCCAAATTTTGTCTTGTACCCAGGATCTAACAGTGTGGCAACCTACTGGTCAGCATTACTTCGAATGCGGACAATCCGAGGGTCATGTTGTAGGTAGTGCAGCAAGAAGGTGTTCATGTGTCTTGCGCATCAAGGAGGACTAAGTCCTTGCTGTGTTGGTGGCGGAGAGGTGAGAATCATGCCTCCTTCCTCTGCCCTCTCCCACCAACCTCGCACAACCAAAATGTGAGCAAGCTCTCCCTCATATGCTCAGTTTTCCAAGCCCATCGACGGTTCGTCCTCCATTTCTTACTGGGCTCCTGCACCTTCCTCAACAGTTAGGCTGATACTATGCGCCCTTGTTAATCCATCTCCCCCACCGTCCCATGCCTACCGCCTTGGTGCTGCTGACCAGCTGGACCTTGTAGATGTTGTTATCCCTTGCACATATGACTCCTCCTGTACTTCCTCCCATTCCTCATGTCTCACCACCTGACTATGAATGCTGTTTAGAGTGTGCTCCAGCATGTTGATGACCCAAATTGTCATGCCGATGATGGCAACGTCAGCGCTAAACATCTTTGTCGCCATTTTTAACCTTCAAAGAAGGGTGCATAGGTCCTTGATCTGAGATCACTCCAGCACCATGATCTGCTCCACCTCTGGATCTCTTTAGCCCAGGCTATACGTCATAACGTATTGCAGCAGGGCTCGTCGGTGCTGCCACAGACGCTGCAACATGTGGAGATTCAAATTCCAGGGTGTCGGCACATTGCATTTCTGGCGGTGAACCGCCAGACTGAAAGACTTCAGGAGCGATGCAAGTTGTTGAGCTGCGGGGTGTGAACGGTGGAAGTGAGCACATAGCGAGCGTGGTCGCTGCAGAAGACCATGTAGGCCGGGATGGTGGTTTAAAAATTGCTGGACAAACAGGTTCAACACGTGAGCCACACAAGGCACTTGTGTCACATTGTCACGGCGAAGGGCCGCACCCAGGTTTGCATCATTGTCGCATCAGGCCTTCCCTGGCTGCTGGTTGAGTGGTGACAACCATTGTGAAACATGGTCTCTCTCTCCAGAGCTTACCGTCCACAACTCCTCAGCGGTGTGACTCACATTTCCCAGACATTTCAAAGTAAAGAGTCGACCACCTGATGCCATTGAGCTCTGCTGCCAGCATAGTAAGGAGGTGTGCGGGATTCCTTGTGCACAGTTAAAATGCCGGTGGCCTTACAATACAGGTTTTGAGCAGAGGTTGAGGAACTAGATGAGGTTGAGGAGGCAGAAGCAGTGTAGGAACTTCTACATACAGAGGAAGGATTGACATACAACTCGTGGGGACGGAAAGACTTGTACAGCAGACCCTTCCCCATCTCTCACCATAGTTACCAAGTGCCCAGTTAGCGACATGTAATGCCCCTGTCCATGCTTACTGGTCCAAGTATCTGTGGTGAATTGCACCCGGTCACACACAGACTTACTCAAGGAAGCGGTGATGTTGTGTGCGATATGCTGGTGTAGCGCGAGCACGTCTTTCTTGGAGAAGGAGTGGCGACTGGGCATCAGCTCTTGGGGCACTGCAACGGGCATAAGGTCTCGAAAATCCTCAGTTCAAAAGGTTGCAAAGGCAGCATTTCTGTAGCCAAAAGTTTGCAGATGTTGAAAGTAAATCTCAAAGCCATGTCATGCCCTTCTAAAAGCATGTAAAACACAGCAAGGGGACTCCAACCACAGTCTCCCTCATTTCCAAAAATTGGGCCACACACACACAAGTTCACTGGCATCAGTTGTCCCCCAGTTGCAATCTTAAAAAGATGCTTTGCATGAAGCACTCTCAAAAATACACCATCCTTTCGCCTCCCCTGGATAACACAGGGGTAGAAAAGTCCTGTGTGATCCGTGACTTCCTCATCTTGATGAACGTTAGTCTGTCCACATTGTCAGTGGACAGATGCGTGCGCTTATCTGTCAGCACACTCCCAGCAGTTCTGAAGACACGTTCCGAAAGAACACTGGCTGCGGGACACGACAAGATCCCCAAGGCATACGTGGCGAGCTCAGGCACTTTATCCAAATTGGAAGCCTAAAATGAGCAAGTCTCAAGTTGCACAGTAATGGCATCGATGTTCACTTGCATATACTCATATATCTGTGTCTCTTCCTCTTTTTCCTCGACCAGCTGTTTTGTTTTCGCATGAGTATATGTCCTTGTCACTTTCCCATGTGTTTGTGGTGTCTTGGGAGTGTTTTGTCACCTTTTGGACATCTTTGAAGGTGTTTTCTATGTGTTTTTATGTGTTTGTGTTTGCCTCCCATTGTTTTCAATGGGGTTAGAGAGGTTCGTCGAACGGTTCGTCAAGCCGAACTCAAACGCGGCCTCCGTTCGACGAACCGAACCGAACTCGAGCCTTTAGAGGCTTGCTCATCTCTACTGCAGACTGCTATTTTTAGGCTGAGGGTCCCAAGAACAATGGGTCTCTCTAGCCTGAGAATAGGAGCCCCCAGCTGTCGGGCTTTATCATGGTTGGGTATCAAAATTGGGGGGGGACTGTTTTTTTAAAATGATTCATAGTTACATAGTTACTTAGGTTGAAAAAAGACCTAGGTCCATCTAGTTCAACCTTCCTCCACCAGTTGTACATTTAGTCACTAAGTCATTTATAACCAACAATGTTTTGTGTACTGAGGAAATCATCCAGCCCTTTTTTAAAAGCTGTTATAGTAGCTGCCATTACTACCTCTTGTGGTAGGGCATTCCACAGTCTGACCGCTCTAACTGTAAAGAACCCTTTCCTATTTAGGTGTCGGAATCGCTTTTCTTCCACTCGCAGTGAGTGCCCCCTGGTCCTTAGTATTGTTTTCGGAAAAAATAAGTTATGTGCCAGTCCTTTATATTGACCACACATGTATTTATACATATAAATGAGATCTCCTCTGAGACGTCTTTTTTCTAAGCTAAACATATCTAACTTTTTCAATCTGCCATCATATGGGAGGCCTTCCATTCCTTGTAATAGTCTAGTTGCCCGCCTTTGAACTGACTCTAACTTCTGAATGTCCTTTTTAAAATGTGGAGCCCAAAACTGGATCCCGTATTCCAGATGTGGCCTTACAAGTGATTTATAGAGGGGTAACAATACGTTAGGATCACGGGATCTAATCTCTCTTTTTATACACCCTAAAATCTTATTTGCTTTAGCAGCTGCTGCTTGACATTGAGTGCTGCTGCTCAGCTTATTTGTAATGAGAATACCCAAGTCCTTCTCCTGTTCTGTAGTCCCGAGTTTACTTCCATTTAATGTATACGCAGCTATAGGATTACTCCGTCCTAGGTGCATTACTTTACATTTATCAACAATAAATCTCATTTGCCAAGTATCTGCCCATTCTGACATCTTATCCAGATCTTTTTGTAATATTGTACTATCCAGGTCAGTTTTTAATATCCTACATAGTTTGGTGTCATCGGCAAAGACTGACACTGTACTATCAATCCCATCCACAAGGTCATTAATAAAGAGAGTAAAAAGAATCGGTCCAAGCACAGATCCCTGCGGCACCCCACTGCTGACTATAGCCCATTTAGAGAATGTACCATTTATGACTACTCTTTGTTTCCTATCTTTTAGCCAATTCCTTACCCAGTTGCATATTGTGTCCCCTAGTCCTTGCTTCTGGAGCTTTAGTATAAGGCTGTTATGTGGTACAGTATCAAATGCCTTTGCAAAGTCCAAATAAATCACATCAGCTGCATTACCAATATCCAGGTTTGCACTTACCCCCTCATAGAACCCCAACAGGTTGGTTAGACACGACTTATCTTTCATGAATCCATGCTGTTTGTCAGTTATCCTATTATTTTCTGCAATATATTTTTGCATGTCATCCCTTAAAATGCCCTCAAAAACTTTTCATACTACTGATGTCAGGCTTACTGGACGGTAGTTGCCTGGATCTACCCTCTTACCTTTCTTAAATATCGGTACCACATCAGCAATCCTCCAATCCTGAGGCACCAACCCTGTTACAAGTGAGTCTAAAAAGATGAGATAC
Organism: Anomaloglossus baeobatrachus; assembly: GCF_048569485.1. Classification (NCBI taxonomy): domain Eukaryota; kingdom Metazoa; phylum Chordata; class Amphibia; order Anura; family Aromobatidae; genus Anomaloglossus; species Anomaloglossus baeobatrachus. The sequence continues at coordinate 211,143,081 of NC_134354.1, forward strand.
AGCGGTCTGTCGATTCCGGAGCTCAATTCCCTCAATATTCGTGGATGAATGCCATCTGGCCCTGGGGATTTGTCAATGTTTAATTTACTCAGACATAGGCGTACTTCATCTTGTGTTAAATTAATTATATCGGGTGGTGGACTTTGATTTTTCACTTGTTGAATGATCCCTGGTACAGTCAGTTCCTTGGTGAATACAGATGAGAAATGCCTATTTAATATCTCAGTCTTTTGTTTGTCCTCTATAACTAACTTGTTATTATATTTTAAGGGTCCGATACTATCCTTTGTTTTCCTTTTGGCATTAATGTATTTATAAAAGATTTTGGGATTTATTTTAATGTCATTGGCGATTTTTGTTTCAGTAGCTAGTTTTGCTTGTTTGATTTCTTTTTTGCATTGCCTATTGATATCTTTATACTCCTGCAATGCTATTTCTGTATTCTCAGCCTTTAAGATTTTAAACGCCCTTTGTTTTTGTTTTATTATACTTTGTACAGTCTTATTTATCCATAGTGGTTTCTTTTTATTCCTGGACATTTTATTACCAGAGGGTATACGTTTTTTACAGGACTCTAGTAGTATATCCTTAAACTTACCCCATTTATGTTCGGTATCCCCAGTTACCATGACTCTGTCCCAATCTACACATTTAAGCTCTTCCCTTAATTTGTTGAAATCAGCTTTCCTAAAATTCCAGGTTTTAGCATTCCCCCTTTGAAATGTTCTATTGAATATTATGTCGAAGCTTACCATATTATGATCACTGGTGCCCAAGTGCTCCCGGACCTGTAGATCTGAAATTGTATCCGGTCTATTTGACAGGACCAGATCTAGCAAAATATCTCCCCTGGTCGGTTCACCTACCATCTGAGAGAGGAAATGGTCTTGAATGGTAGATAAGAACTTACATAAATAATTAATTAAAAAAAAGGCACATGTGGTTCCTCTCATTTTGATACACAGCCAAGATAACTGCACGGTTGAGGTCTGCAGCCTGTAACCGTATGCTTTATCGGTGCTGGGTATCATAGTATGGGGGGGGACCCTCAGAGAAATTTTTAATTTAAATTATTTACTTAAATTTGCTGTAAAATAGTGACCCTGTGATTGGAAGCATCAGACATGGAAATTTAGTGTGAGGGCGCATCTGACATCAACCAATCATAGACGTCAGTGGACGGGGAAAGCAGTGCATATGCACTGAAGGTAATGAGTGGCCCCGGAAGTGAATGAGTGGTTGTGGGAGCAGTCACAGCTGTGCTGGAGACTCGGTAAGTATAGCCAGATGATTTATTTTTTTCTTTATTTTTCCTTTATTTTTTTGTATTAACCAAGTGTCAGATCCAGAATAATGCCCGGAATTCCCTGAGAATTCTGAACCCAGCCCGGCATTCGAGTAATTTTGAACTTTTACAGTCCAGGTCCGTCCATCACTAATCCTTAACCCCTTTACAACCAATGACCTACCTATACATCATTGGTCATGTATGGCCCTTTAATACAGTCTCGCTGTAAGAGCTTGCATTATTCCCTACACGTCTACTGATCTCATCAGCAGACTTGTGCAGCTAATAGTATCCCCAATTCACCTGCGTCTATTAACCCCTTAGATTGCGCTGTCAAACTCTAACACACTCTGGTGATCACGAGTGGTGAAATAATAAAAAGTTATGGCTCTTGGAAGACTGGCAGGAAAAAAACAAAAGCAAAAAAAACCCACAAAATTGCCCAGGGGTGAAGGGGCTAAACCAGTTGCTCATGCTGTACAAAATAATTACTAAATAACATTTGTATGTCTACATTACATTTGAATCATGTTTCCAAAATTCATTTATTTTGTTACAATGTTAGAAAGATAAAAAGTTTAGCAGACAATTTCAAAGTCTAGAAAACCTGTTTCTAAATGGACCTATTCAAATTTAAATGGACTTTGAGGAGCCTATGTATTGGAAACTCCCCATAATGTATACTATTTTAACAACTACAAAATCTACAAGTACTACACTGGAATAAATCAAACTAATTTAATGCAAAAAATTAATCTTTATTAATATTAAAAAGTTCTTCAAATCTGCTGTAAGGAAACATGTTAACCTTTCAGGTGCTACCTAGAAATTAATGTTAATTGAACTGAAAATATAAAATTGAATAGTCTTAAAAAAATAGACCCTAATATTTGTTACCCAGTTAAGTTTGAGCAACTTGACAAGGAGTCAGAAACGTTTGCTTGGACAAATGAGAGGGCTCGGAAGGGAAGGAGAGCCATTGGAATTTTAGAACCCAAATTTGGCTGAAATAAATTGCGGATGCCATGTTGCAATTAAAGGACCACTAACAGCAGAAACACCCCGCAACTGACCCCATTTTACGGTGGCTCAATGGTTAGCACTGCAGTCTTGCAGCGCTGGGGTCCTGGGTTCAAATCCCACCAAGGACACCATCTGCAAGGAGTTTGTATGTTCTCCCCGTGTTTGCGTGGGTTTCCTCCGGGTACTCCGGTTTCCTCCCACAATCCAAAAACATACAGATAGGGACCTTAGATTGTGAGCCCCAATGGGGACAGTGTTGCCAATGTATGTAAAGCGCTGTGGAATTAATAGCGCTATATAAATGAATAAAATTATTATTATTATTATTATTTTAGAAAACACACCCCTCAAAGATTTTATCCAGGGTTATGGTGAGCATTTTGAATGTACAGGTGCTACACAGAATTTAATAACATTAGGTTGTCATATTTAAAATGTTCAATTTTTCTTAACAAAAATATTGTTTTAGCTTTTAATATTTTCCCTTTTGTAAGAGGTATGAGCCACATAATTTGTTACCCACCTTCTATTGAGCATGAAGGTACCCCACAAGGAGTAAAAAAGTTATGTTGGGACAAATGGCATGTCTTGGAAGAGAAGATGTAACATTTGGTATTTGTAGTGTAAATTTGGCTGGAATAGATTCCAGGCACCAAGTCTCATTTGCAGAACCTCTGAGGCACCAAAACAGGAGGAAGGTTCCCACAAGTAACCCCATTTTGAAAACTGAACACATGAAGGAAGTCATCTAGGGATCTATTATGTATTTTGAACCCATAGGTGCTACATAGAACTTTTGAAAATGTAGATGTGAAAATGAAATTTGTTTTTTCCTCTAAAATATTGTTTTAGCCCCAAATTTCTAATTTTCACAATATATAATAGAAGAAATGGACCCTAAAATTTGTTACACAATTTCTCCCAAATGCAACGATATGTGATCAAAACCTACTGTGTTGGCACATGATAGGGCTCAAAAGGGAAAGAGCGCTATTTTATTTTTGGAGCATAAAATTGGCTGGAATAAATTGTGAATGCCATTTCACATTTGCAGAATCCCTGACAGGTCAAAACAGAAGAAACCGAACCCAAAAGACCCTATTTTGGAAACTAAACACCTCAATTAATTTGTCTTGTAGTGTACTGATTATTCTAACCTACAATTAACTCACAAAGCTTTGTAATATTTAAATCTAAAAGCTAAAAGTAAATATTTTACACTAAAGTACTATTTAGCACCAAATTTATATTTTACACAAGCTGTAATATGAGAAAATGGACCCTGAAAACTGTTATGTAATTTCTCCCGAAGACAGTGATACTCCATATATGGTTTGAAACTAATCTTGGGCACATAGCAAAACTTGGAAAGCAAAGAGCAATATTTAATTTATGGAACCCAAATTTGGACACCGTGTTGCATTTGCAGAGCCCTTGAGATACCAAAAAAGCAGAAGCACCCACAATTAACACTATTTAGCAAGCTGAACCCCATAAGGAATTTAGCTATGAGTGTAACCTACCAGTGCTTCAAAGAGTTTTATAACATTTGGAGGGAAAACGAAACATTATTATGGTAAAATTGTAATTTTTTTTATTAACTGCAAATTAGTTACACAAGAGTTAACGGGTGAAGCTGTGTAGTCAGGAACTATTGTTTGGCCACAAATCAGGGCTGAGAAGCAAGGAGCACTATTTGACTTTTGGAGTAAATATTTTGCTAAATTAGTTTGTGGTTGACCTTTGCAGAGCTCATAAGGTGCCTGTCACACTCAGACAAGGGGATGTCTGGTGCACGGCGCAACACAGAAGTTACAAAGGGAGAGGAAGGCCCTGACAATAGGGAGCAGGGGTCGGGGAACTTCCTGACACTAACCTGTGTCTGACCCCTGAGCTCTAACTTGTGTCTGAACTCTGAGCTCCCGTAACATCCCTATATGAGTCCTTCCCCTTGTCGCCATCACGTACATAGTCCCTGTCTGTCCACTCACTCTGTATAGTGCCAAGGCCGGTGAGTGCGCTAGATGTCACCACTACTGTAATTAAACACAGTGTAAGAAAGACAGACTGGGGGACATAGACAAAATGATATGCACCAAACTGTAGCAGCCAAACACCTGTTCTGCAAAAGCCTAGAGATAAACAACTTAACTGCTGCAGCCCAACACCAGGGCTGCAAGCAGCATAGCTCCAAGAGCTTTTACAGACTTCCTCCTTCAACAGTGGTCAGTTTAGAATGGGATGCAAATCTATAACCAACATCAGTTGATGGGACATGTGACTATTTAAAGGGAATGGGAGTGGTCACAAACTGATTTTACATGAGATGAACTAACAAGACTCTACCAGCTAGGAAAGAGTCCTTACCCCTTGCTGCACTAAAAGAAAGCACATACATTTAATATCCAGAGTTTGCAGGTTTGCAATGTGAGACTAAGATTGGAAACCTGTCACAAACCTCACCAGGCCAGGAGACCCTCATGACAGGCCAGAACAGCAAAAAATATCAAAATACTGTAAAAATATTGGAAATTTGGCAACAAATTTTACAAAGTTTACAATTTTCAAAATTTAAACTTTCATGCCCATAAACTAGATAATTCTCTCCCATAAAATAGTTAATAAAAACAGTTACCACATATCTATTTTACATCTGCATTATTTTTTAAACATATTTTTTTTGTTAGGAAATTAGAAGGGTTAAACATTTGTCAGCAATTTCTCATTTTTCCAACGAAATTTCAAAAACTTTTTTTTTACCGACCACATCTCATTTGAAGTGACATTGAGGGACCTATGTGACAGAAAATACCAAAAGTCACATCATTTTAAAGTCTGCACCCCTTTAACTGCTCCAACCCCATTCAAGAAGTTTATTAGCCCTTTAGGTGCTTCATAGGAATTAAAGCAATGTGAAAGGATAAAATGTAAAGTTTACTTTTTCACAAAAAATTTCATTTTCACAAGGGTAAAAGGAAAAAAATGTAATGTACAATTTCTCTTGAATACATTGATACCCCATATTTGGTGGAAAACTACTGTTTGGGTGCACAGCAGGGCTTGGAAGGGAAGGAACACAATTCGACTTTTGCAAAATAAAATTGGCTAGAATTGATAGTGGATGCCATATTGTGTTTGCAGAGCCCATGATGTGCCTAAACAGTAGACCCCCCCCCCCCAAATGAGCCCATTTTTAAAACTATACCCTTCAAGGAATTTACCTAGATGTGTTTTGAACACCTTGAAACCCCAGATGCTTCACAGGATTTTATAACAACAAACTATGAGAGTAAAAAAATCCCATTTTCCCACAAGAATTTTGCTTTAGTCCCAATTTTTTTATTTTCACAAGGGTAATAGGAGAATATGCACCCTACAATTTATTCTGCAATTTCTCCTGAGTTTGTCAATACTCAATTTGTGGTAGAAAGCTACTGTACGGGCACACGGCATGGCTCAGAAGGGAATGAGAATCTTTTTGGCTGGAATAGTTTGCACATGCAATGTCACATTTGAAGTAATTCCTCCGACAAGTGACCCCCATTTTGGAAACTACACCTCTTGAAGAATTAATTTAAGGAATTAGTGAGCATTTTTAAAGTTCTGGTGATTTACATAATTGTAAATCATTGAACTGAGTAGGTGAAAATTTAAAATTTTTTTACACTACAATGTTGCTTGGCCCCTACTTTTAATTTTAAAAAGGGGGATGTGAAAAAGGGAATATTACAAATTGTTATGCAATTTCTATACGTGAATATCCCATATGTGGTCAAAAACTACTTTTTAGGTGCAGTGAAAAGCTCAGAAGGGATGAAGGGCCATATTATACAGATTTTACTGGAATGGTTTAAAGGTGCCATGTCATATTAAAAGACTCTCTGAGGTATCAGAACAGCAGAAATAACCATAAGTGACCCCAGCTTACAAGCTACACAGCTTAATGAATTAATCTAGGGGTGCAGTGAACATAGTGACACCACACGGAGGGTCACACATTTTTATTCGATTAGGGTGGTAAAGAAAGAATAATTACATTTTTACCAGATTTTAAATTTTCACACCAAGAAATGGGTAAAAATGGCACCAAAATGTGTCACATTGAATGTGGCAATACCCAATATGTGGCAGTCCGCAACAGCATTTAGTGCTGCATTATCATTGTGACAAAGGAATAGGGGTGTGAGTGAAACATCGGACTGTACTCAGATGATATCTGAGTGCAGTGCGATAATTGCATCAGTTGACAATAGAGGAGATGGGGAGATAATCTCTCCCTTAGACTTGAGCTGCATGGCCTCTAGGATCCGGGCATCGTCTTTACTTAATTGTTGCACTTGGGTAGACAAATCGCTTGTTTCGGTTCCGGGCATTATTTCGGGAATGGATTCCAGTAGTGCCAGGGCAGGGGGCTTCACTTGCATCGGAGATGTCCCAGCTTGCCAAGTCGGGAGTGGAGAGTCGGGGGGCCTCCGGGGGCTGCAGGGCCTTGATTGCCCGTTCCTTCAGGATAGCGAAGTCCAAAGCAGGATGTTCTAGGGCCCACAGCCGGAGCTGCTTTCGATCTTCCACTGACCCCAGGCCTTGTAGGAACTGCTCCACCAGCATTTTGTTTCCTTCCGGCTCTCCGATATTATTAGTCAGCCTCCGGGTTTGCAGCACTGCTTGCAGCTTCCGGGCGTAATCTCTGGTGCTGTCCTGGGGCCGTTGCTTGCAGCTGTAAAATCTTATCCTCCGTTCCTCTTCAGTGCGGGTCTCAAACGCAGCTCCCAGCCTCCTGAAAATGGCGGCTACGGATGTCCGATCCACTTTAGTCCATGTCTCCACTTTCAGTTCAGCAGTGCCAGTCAGCTGCCCGAGCACTAACGACACCCGCTGCCGTACGTTCAGAGCATACATGTCAAGGATGTTGTAGATTTTCCTCTTGAATCCCTGTAGCGCGTCTCGACGGCCATCATACTGTGGAAGCCAGGCAGTGCCCGGTACATACGGCAAGGTTATGGGCATTACTGTAACAACCGCTTTGGGTCTCGGTGCCGCTGCTCCTGCGGCCGGAGCGGCGTCTGCCGCACCAACGTCATCCTGGTTGGGTGGAGGCAGCGCCACCACACTTACATCATCTGGCACCGACATCTTTGCGCGCCCCCTTGGTTTTCACTCAGCACTCTTTCGCCCGCTGTGGCCCTCTGGGAACTTCCGGTTCCGGCCTCACATGCAAGACGAAGGGTGGAGCTTCTGCTTCGCACGCTTTTACGGGGAAGATGGCGTTTTGGCGCGGAAAATAGTGGAATTGGCTGGAAGAGGAATTTTGACTCAAGGTTTTTGGCTTCAAGGTGCACGTCACCCTGTTAAGTGGGTCCTGTTCGTATCCTGTTTGTGACTCCAGAAGTTTCGAGGTGTACCGCCCAAGCGCCAGCAGCCGGGCTGCTGCTCGGATGCGGATCCGCGGTGGCTCAAGGGGTCTCCGGACCCGAGAGGGGTCGCACGGACACTTGAAATGAAAGGGGGCTATTTACAGGGGATTTTGTAGTTAGAGTTCGTGATGCCACCCAGGGTGTGTGGTAAATTGGAATACCACCACTGCTGTTGGGAGTGCCCGGTGGTGATGGAATGGCAGCCAGGCGTTTAACCCCTCTCTGGGTAGGGGGGGAAGTGCCCCGGGGGCTCGGTGATAGTGAGGGGGGAGCACCATTGGGAAGGAAAGGGTCACTGTGTACTCAGTCCAATAACGCTGACACCGACAACTTGTAAACCGGAATTTTTAGCACCGCTGTAGCAGGGAGGGAGTATGCTGGGATCCCATGCCCAATGGTGTTGCTGGTTAGCCTGTGACCTTTTCCTTGGCACTTTCTTTACTGGTTGGCCCCTGTAGTATAGAACTAGTCGGGTCACACTCACCTGTATGGCTAACGGAGTGAGCTTGCTCTCAGGGTTCACGCTTGGGATTTTCTGGACTATGTATTGGGAAAATCCTATCCCCCTCGTTGCGCTAGTACCCCGATTTTGGAGCAGGTGGAGAACGAATTATGAAGTCTTCGCCCTCATCGGGTAAATTACCAGGACACTTGAAACTACTTCCTGGCCTAGGGTCCACGTACCCCGCCGTGCCCTGGCCCCTGCCTGAAGATGGCTCAAGGCCGCCGGCTGCCTTCCTCGGCAGTTACGTGTCCCTTGACATGATCCCCTGTGACCGGGGTTCCAGCTCCTACCAGGCTCAGACCAACATCTGCCACCAAGTAACTGAGGAGCCCAGCTCCTAACTTCCTCCGACTAATGTGTGACCTCTCCTCTTGAGAGTCACCACTCAACTGACCTGCTCCTAACACTCCTGACCCTCCCTTATTAAACCCCCAAGTGGGCAGCCCAATTCCCTTCAGGTTACCCATTGGTGTGTCTGGTGGGTGTGGTGCAGTGTTTCTAGGATTTTGATTAGCTTGTTCTTAGCAACACCAAAGGCCAGGGACCCGTAACCAAGGAGGAGATGGACACCATGCAGAAGGGCAGATTGCACAATGTCATGTGACAACCTGATAGGCCAGGGCATCACAGCAGCATCTGAGAGCGCAGCTCCAATATCCTGCCAGTCAAAGCTTTAATCATCAGGAGCATAAGATGACGAGTGGCTGGGCAGCAGTGCGCTCCTGCAGAAATGAAACAATCCCTTTATTTGTCTTCTTATTCCACAAATGCAATCTCATGAGGTGGAGCGGATAGATGCAGTTCTCAGATGTGAATATTTAACTTGTAATATCATATAGTTTCTGTAGGGGGCACTAAGTTAAGCACAACGGGATAAAAACATCTAAAAGCTTTCCATAACAGGATGCAACATTTATTTCATGTTTAACAAATTACCTTGCAGTATAAAATGTACTGTTATACCATGTGACACACCATTGATCTAGTTGTGCTGCCTATTGTGTGGTCATGAATAGACTTGGTGGAAATTAGAAAAGAAAAAGTTTAGAATTACTGGAACAGAGCTGTTTTACATGTTCTGAACTTTTCTGAGGATTTGTCCTTTTAAATCTAATACATAATAAAAGAATCCTTCATTTTTGACTGAACATCTGAATATTTGATCACACAGCATTTCCAATAACATTCCCTACTAATATATTTAAAGCTTCATTTCGCATGTGTGCAGCTGGAGGCTTAGCTAAAAGAAGGTGAGCTGTCCTGCAGGAAATCAATGTAATGGAGTGAATTGGACTTGTCACAATAAGTCTCGCTAGGTCTTAGAGCACTTGACATGACTACGTGACCTTGGGAACCATTAATGGATACTTATCTTACTTGATTTGATCCAGAAAGGGAAAGAGCATGCTTATTTCCAAACTACAAAGTTCTTCATTGCAATAAATAACCTATTCAAGTAGTCATGTAACATGTATAGTATTTATATATATATATATATATATATATATATATACATACACACACCGGATATAAAAAGGGAGAAGAGATTTTTGTCTTATAAGATTATAAGTAAAAAAAACCCCAAAATTTACAGTAAATTATGTAAAAAGAGGAGACAATAAAATTCACAGAGTAAGGGCGGCTTTGCACGTTTCAACATCGCACGTGCAATGTCGGTGGGGTCAAATCGAAAGTGACGCACTTCTGGCGTCACTTTCGAGATCGTAGTGTGTAAATGATAGATAATACGATTAACGAGCGCAAAAGCGTCATTATCGTATCATCGTTGCAGGCTCCGACTTTTTCATAATTATGCTGCAGCGACAGGTACGATGTAGTTCCTTGTTCCTGCGGCTGCGCACATCGCTGTGTGTGAAGCCGCAGGAGCAAGGAACATCAGCTTAACTGCCGCAGGCGGCTATACGGAAGGAAGGAGATGGGCGGGATGTTTACATCCTGCTCATCTCCGCCCCTCCGCCGCTATTGGCCACCTGCCGTGTAACGTCGCTATGACGGCTTGCGATGTGCAAAGCCCGCCTAAGACTTTGTTCTTTTTAGGTCACTGGGGTTTGTCGAGATTTTCTTGAGGCTTTTTTGTATTTTTAAAGGTAACAATAAATCAATTTGTGGCTATCAAAAGACCTAGAATGCCAAGGGTAATAAGTGAAGTCAATAGGGTTCAAAGGATTTTCTGGTAGCACTGTAACGTATCTGCTACTGTTCCATTATAACCAGAATATGTGAACATCTTACACATATTCACGTATAGAAACAGAAAATTATTTTACAGAAAAAAAAATAGTTTTTATAGAATTTTAACATTACAGATTATACACTGACAGTTATTTCACTAAATTACAACCTGGAAGGGAACAAAAAAACAGAAAACAACCAACTCCCCCCCCATCCTGCTCCTTTTGAAATATCAAACAGATTTTAAACATATGGGGCATACGGCTGGCAAGGAACATCACAGTACAAATTGTTCGAGAGTCTGAACACAGCTAGGCATATATCTATTTCCCCTCTAAGCTGTGGGTGGTCTATCCACAGCCATTGACCCTAGACTCCTTCATGTGGGATATAACCTTAATATTACAACCTTTGGGATCAGATCTTATCCACATACTCAAATCTACCTCTTTTCTGCTATATTGCCCAGTATGAACCAAATTGGCTACCTGTTTCACATATTCTGAGGAGGGAGGTTCTTCCTTTATCCAATATTTTGCTATCAATTTCCGTACAATAAACAGCAGTCTTGCTACTGCAAGCTTTCCCGTTTCTTCCAACAACACATCTTCCATACTGCCCTGAACACATGCTATTGGATCTTTCTGAACTCCGCAACCGTAGACCCTTCAATCATATTAATCACTATAGTCCAAAAGGCATACAACTGCGTGCAAGACCATAGCATATGTAGAATGCAGGCATCTTCCACTTTGCATCTTGGGCAGTTTAGAGTCAGAGCTCAACCCTGCTTTCCCCATTATAAGAGGCGATTTATATGCTCTATGTATGATCATCAATTGTGACAATTGCTTTGGCTCACTTAATGATAACTTGGGAATATATTCCAATATAGCCTGTCAGTGATTTTCAGATATAGGACTTCCAAGTTGGAGTGTCCTTTTTGCTCTAGCCATTATGGGAAACCCGTTCAGGAACGTAAATATCAGGTCATATTATAAACTACATACAGTATTTTTCGGTTTATAAGACGCACCTGATTATAAGACGCCCCCCCAAATTTGGTGAAGGAAAAGAGAATTTTTTTAATGTTAAATGGGCTCCATCTTATAATGCCAGTGTCCGTCTAACAAATCATATAGGGTATATGTCTCCTACAGCTGGCACAAGTCTCCTATAGCTGGCACAAGTCTATAGCTGGCATAAGTCTCCTATAGCTGGCACAAGTCTCCTATAGCTGGCACAGGTCTCCTATAGCTGGAACATGTCTCCTATAGCTGGCACAAGTCTATAGCTGGCACAAGTCTCCTATAGCTGGCACAAGTCTCCTATAGCTGGCACAGGTCTCCTATAGCTGGCACAAGTCTCCTATAGGTGGCACAGGTCTCCTATAGCTGGCACAGGTCTCCTATAGCTGGCACACATCCCATATTGCTGGCACAGGTCCCATACAGCTGACACAGGTCTCCCTGTGTTTGATATAGCCCCCATGCTGCTGCCCATAATAAAATAAACACTTTACCTTCTCCAGTGCTGTTTTCCCTTGTGTCTCCCTCCGTGCTGCTGAGCTCCTGCACTTCCTGGCTCTCGGTGCCAGTCATGTGACCGGCACAGCAGAGTGACATAATCTCTGCGTGCCTGATCACAGCGGCAGCAGTGAGATCGAGGAGACACTTGGAGACACGCTGGAGGAGGTAAGTAAAGCTTTTTTATTTTAGGATGGGCAGCAGCATGGGGGCCAAATTTAACACGGGGGGGCATGTGCGATCAAAGGGGGTGCAGGCAGATATAATATGCGCCGCTCCCCCAGCCCATCACCGCGGTTTGGTTTCAGCACTACGGTGATGGACAGCGGCTTTGCATATTATATGAGTGGGAGCAGGAGATCTCCCGCTGCCTCCTGAAGCCTCTACCAGCCTCCACCAGCCCCCAGAAGCACCCAGCACTGCTCCAGAGTCCCCCCCACCTCCCCTGGACCCGTATATTTGGATTATAAGATGCACCCCCTACTTTCCCCCAAAATTTGGGGGAACAAAGGTGCGTTTTATAAAGCGAAAAAAAAAGGTTTCACTCCCCTTGTATCCTCCATCACACACATAAATTCCAAAACTAGATCCTTTTGAATCTTAATGCTACCCACTTTGGATTAAGCAGCATAGGCGTGATTGGTTTGTAAGTATTGCAATATGCAGGGACCCGACACAGGAAATTCCACTTTATTATCTGCTAATGATTTGAGAATGCCATCATATTGTAGCATTTGATAAAGATACTGTAGATGAGCTACCTTCTAATTCTCAAATCCTTTCATGTACACAAATTCGTGCAATCCCACATTATCCCAAATAGGAGTATAATTTGTGAAATGATCCACACCTCATAAATGAGCTTTAAATAGTAAATGATAAAAATAATATAGTTCTTAGTGATGAGCGAGTACGCACTGTACACTGTACTCGGGCTACTCGGCGGGTACCGAGTAATCTCGTGATACTCGTGCTGTACTCGTGGTCTTCATCCCTGCATGTTGGCGCTCTTTTGAGAGCCAGCCCTCATGCAGGGATTATATAGAGGATAAAACCTGGCTCAACCAATCTATGATGTAGGTGCTCTGGAGAAAAAGTAGTCAATATAGAAAATATACTCCGGCACACTATAGAAAATTGCGAAGAAGAGTCCAATATGATGCTCAAAAAATGTCTTTATTACAAACGTATATTTGTCCAACGTTTCTACCCATCAAGGGTTTTCTTCAAGGACTAATATGTAATGACAGGAAAAGAAAAAGAATACAATGTCACAACAATACATAATTGTTACACAATAACAGCATGTGTTATTCACAAATAAAAAAGAAAAAAGAGAGAATTCATTTTGAAAACAATATACAGGTTATGAGCATTCCATAAAGAATGTACACGATAATCACCCATGAACTAAATTCAGTAAATTCAAATGAAATGATCATACCTACAGGGATCAATTATAACTTGTTCATACATAATCCGAGGACCAGAAGTCAAGACATACCTATGATAGATGAGACTAGGGTTCTTAAACGAGCACCAAAAACACGTCAGGTGAATCAACTATTGGTATCCAAAAAGGTACTAGAAGGTGAAACATGAAATGTTATTGTTGTGAACGATCATGAGAAAAAAAAGGAGGGATAGTGGGGGTTATATCAAGGGTATACCTAAAGGGACCAGTGTTGTGATCAAGACATCGGATCATATGAACAAAGAAATGAAAGAAAGACCTCCGCCGTTCTGGGAAGTTAGATAAGAGAGAAAATGCATCTGTTTACTGTGAGTGTTTCATGTAGAGACCCAAAACATATAAATTCCCTTGAGGGGCATACCTTACAAATATGGTCGGTGTGTTAGTTCCTTAAGGGTCATGGACAAGATAATGCTAGATGTAAAAGATCATATTCATATTACGGTAAAGAACATGTAAGAGGCTCAAACAGCACGCATTACATCAGAAAGAGCATACCTAATGGGTAAGGCCAATGTGTAAAAAGGGGTCCAGGACCACGTTCAAGTCAGATTGACCTATGTAGGTGAGTAGTTTGTACTGTGGTATACAAAAAAACGTTATCTAAGTTATGTATAAAGATATCTCTGACAGTTGGAACCACTAAGGGTACAGTAAAGTTATAATACCTATAAACTCGGGAGTGGGTCTCAAATGGTTCTCCAGAAGTTTGAAGAGTCAAGATGAACAGACAACTAACCTCACCACAGCAAGTGGACCACATAAAAGATATGCTGTATCAGCCCCAGGTCCAAGTAGGTAAGTATGCGTTACGGTCTAGGAAAACATATGTAAAACATGTAAAGTGATAGTATAGGTTATAATGTTATTCCCTTCAACAGACCAATTTAAGAGACTGCATCATACCTTAGAGAATGATGGTTCATGTAATGCAGGTGAGGCTACCTCAGTTATGTGGCAAATCTGGAGGATTCATATGTATTCACCATATATGGGAAAGAGACTATAATGTTTATAAAAAGAGCAAATAGGTGAGATCACTAATGTCTAAAGATCAGGAGGTATAAGCGGTGGTAGAAAAAACATACCTGACCTAATGTTGTCTGTATATAAGTTCTAGGTAAGAGCGGGCCAAAGGCTCTATAAGGAGTAGAGGAAAAGGTTAGGTGAAGAAAAAAAGACATAAATAGTCATAGTGGAGACTAGAAGTTCCGTTACATACCTTAATGCAAAACAACCACGTGTGAGGCGCCAGACGCCATGTGTATGGAGTGCGGGGTATTTATATTAGACCAGGAAGTCAGTGCTTCCAATGAAAGAAGGACCGCACGCGTCACACGTCACGCTGGCGTCCGCAGGCGTGATAACGTCATGTGCCGCACATGCGCGGTGTAGCCGAATGCTGCTGCTGCAGCGTCAGCCCCGCGCATGCGCGGAAAACAAAGCCCACACGCCTGCGTGTGGGGGAAGTGAGCGTGAGCGTGTCTAATGTCTCGCGCACGCGCGGAGGGTCATATCACCTGAGGTGTCTCCGCGCGTGCGCGGAAGATAAACACACGTACTGTTGGACAGGTATCTTACGCGCGTGCGCGTAGGGACCCATGGCCGGCGCGCGCATAACGGGGCAGGGCGCCACTAATGACGCCGTGCATCGCGAGCGCGCGGAGGACAGGAGACCCCGCGCACGCGCAGTGTAAGAAGACTATACAAACCAGGGTGTAAGTGCTGGACATATTTCACGAGTGGCGCATGCGGTGATGGTGCATTCAGGTGTTGTGGGTGACCTAAAGAAAAAGGAAAAAGTGTTAGAAATGAATAAATAGAATTAACCCTTATTACACTCCTGTGGAAAGAAGATTATGAGACTTCAAAGTAGAATATTACCAATCATACGTCATGTTATACATTATCAGGAAGGCATCTAAGTGATCACATCATATTCTCGATTTAACCCATGTGGTTCCAAGGTTCTTAAAGTGTGGATCCAATATGCCTCACGTTGTTTTAAAATCCTTATCCTATTGCCACCCCTTCTTATAGGGGGTATGTGTTCAAGGATCTGAAATTTAAGTTGTGCCACTGTATGTCTGAATGTAACGAAGTGATGTGGAATGGGCAATAGGATTTGTTGACAACGAATAGTGGATTTATGTTTATTGATGCGGTCCCGGATATGCTGGGTAGTCTCCCCAACATATCCGAGACCGCACGGACACTTAATGAGGTATACCACAAACGAGGAATCACATGTCAAATAGTCCCGAATGTGAAATACCTTGCCGGTATGTGGATGGGTGAATGTGTCACCCCGGGTCAAATTATTGCATTGCAAACAATGCAAACAGGGAAAGTTGCCAACTTTAGGAGTCCCTAAAAAGGTCTGTCGTGACGTACTGGTGGAAGACCCTATATCGGCCCGTACTAGATTATCTCTAAGATTCTTTGGTCTCTTGTAGCAGAACAATGGGGGTTGAGAGAACTCAGAAACAGTGGGGTAAGCAGTTTGTAGTAATGGCCAATGTTGCGCAACAATACCCTTAATAAGTGGTGAGAACGGGTGATATGTGTTAACACACGCTACACGATGTATTGATGTGACATTGTATTCTTTTTCTTTTCCTGTCATTACATATTAGTCCTTGAAGAAAACCCTTGATGGGTAGAAACGTTGGACAAATATACGTTTGTAATAAAGACATTTTTTGAGCATCATATTGGACTCTTCTTCGCAATTTTCTATAGTGTGCCGGAGTATATCTCATGCAGGGATTGGCTGGCAGACCACTGCAATGTCATAGCCCTGTTAGTTGTGGAATTGCAGTGATTGGCCGCCTGCACAGCGTGACCGAGCCTTTATACCGGCGGGCGCGCTGTGCTCTGCACACAGCCATCCAGACAGTCAGTGCAGGGAGAGTGTTGCTGCTTCAGGGAAAGGTTTGCGGCCCTTTATAGTTATTTCCGTAGCAGGGCTGCAAACAGTGTGACCAGAAGTCCTTCTCAGGACTATTGTAGTTGTATATAGGCAGGCAGGGTATAGCCAAGTCGGAGTACAGGAGCAGAGTCCTTCTCAGGACTATTGTTGCTGTATACAGGCAAGGCAGGCAGGGTATAGCCAGGTCGGAATGCAGGCTAGTGAACAGAAGAGTCCTTCTCAGGACTATTGTTGCTGTATACAGGCAGGCAGGCAGGGGATATAGCCATTCCTAGTGGTGACCGTATACCAGCCTTCATCATATCTGGGGCTGGTGTACACAGTCTAAGGCCCCCTTCACACGTCCGTGATACACGTGCGTGTTTGGTCCGTTTCCGTATATACCGGAGACACGGCCAAACGTGCACCAATGTTAATCTATGATTGTGGTCACACGTGCGTTATTTCATTATATCCGTGTGTGCGTGTCTGTGATCCGAATGTGTTTGCGTTTTGCACGGATGCATGTCCGTTATCTGCACGGAGCACGCACACGTGGACACAATGAAAGTCTATGGGTATGTGCACACACGTTAGTAAACACGTATGCATCTACCTATAGTCCGTGTCCGTTTGGTGTTTTTATTTCTAGTGATGTCGGCTATTCTTTTTATTTCTGTGTATGTCGGTCAATCTCCCTGAGTCCGTCAGTCGGTCTCTCTGTCGGTCTCTCTGTCCCTCTCTCACAGTCTGTCGGTCAGTTTCCCCCCCTCTCTCATACTTACCGTTCCCCGATCACCGGCGCGGCGCTGCACGGCATTCACACCGCTGCGGCGGCTTTTACTATTTTGACGTTCTACACACAAACACGGCTAGCATACGCAATTCACACAGGTGCCACACGGACCATAAAAGCGGACACAAAAACGGGACACGGACCCGAAAAACAGCCCGTAATACACGTGCGTGTTTTTCACGGACGTGTGAAGGGGGCCTAAAACAGTCCTGATAGTGTCAGACTTCACAGTAATTGTCGCTCCTAAAAACCTGTTAGGTTCTTAGTGCCTCCGTGCTTGCATTTAAAAACCGCACGTGTGTGGCAGTTGGTGGCAGCGTACAGGTGCACTTGTGTGCGTTTTGCACAAACTAGGATATAACGCACATGTCTATTGAATAATACACGTCAGCAGTGTATGATAGTGTCAGACTTCTCAGTAATTGTCGCTCCTAAAAACCTGTTAGGTTCTTAGTGCATCTGTGCTTGCATTTAAAAACCGCACATGTGTGGCAGTTGGTGGCAGCGTACAGGTGCACTTGTGTGCGTTTTTCACAATCTAGTATATAACGCACAAGTCTAGTGAATAATACACGTCAGCAGTGTCTGATAGTGTCAAACTTCTCAGTAATTGTCGCTCCAAAAAACCTGTTAGGTTCTTAGTGCGTCCGTGCTTGCATTTAAAAACCGCACGTGTGTGGCAGTCGGTGGCAGCGTACAGGTGCACTTGTGTGCGTTTTTCACAAACTAGTATATAACGCACAAGTCTAGTGAATAATACACGTCAGCAGTGTCTGATAGTGTCAAACTTCACAGTAATTGTCGCTCCTAAAAACCTGTTAGGTTCTTAGTGCGTCCGTGCTTGCATTTAAAAACCGCACGTGTGTGGCAGTCGGTGGCAGCGTATTGGTGCACTTGTGTGCGTTTTGCACAAACTAGGATATAACGCACATGTCTATTGAATAATACACGTCAGCAGTGTATGATAGTGTCAGACTTCTCAGTAATTGTCGCTCCAAAAAACCTGTTAGGTTCTTAGTGCGTCCGTGCTTGCATTTAAAAACCGCACGTGTGTGGCAGTCGGTGGCAGCGTACAGGTGCACTTGTTTGCGTTTTTCACAAACTAGTATATAACACACAAGTCTAGTGAATAATACACATCAGCGATGTCTGATAGTGTCAAACTTCTCAGTAATTGTCGCTCCTAAAAACCTGTTAGGTTCTTAGTGCGTCCGTGCTTGCATTTAAAAACCACACGTGTGTGCCAGTCGGTGGCAGCGTACAGGTGCACTTGTGTGCGTTTTGCACAAACTAGGATATAACGCACAAGTCTAGTGAATAATACACGTCAGCACAGCATTGCAAAATGCGCAAGGGCATTGGCAACGAACAAGGAAGTGGACGTGATGGTGGTGCAGGCAGAGGCCGAGGTCGTGCGCAAGCTCTAATTTCGCCACAACAAAGGGCCACATCTACTCGCTGGCACGTCCTGTCCAAAATTCTTGTGGACCGCAGCAGTACACCGCTCTTGAACCAAGACCAGTGTCAACATGTTGTTAGTTGGATAGCGGATAATGCTTCCAGTCAGATTGGCACCACCACTAACACTCTGTCTTCCACACTGTCAAGTGTCAGTAGCCGTGATACTGCACCGCACATTTCAGAACCTGATCCTTCTTCCTACCACCAGGCCGAGTACATGTCCACGGACATTACTGATCCCACACTTGGACACTCGGAAGAGCTGTTCATGTTTCCATTCGCACATTCTGTCCTCTCGCCAGCTCCTGTTGAAGTGGGTCATGAGGAGATCGTATGTACAGATGCCCAAATATTTGAGCAGCCACGTTCTCACGAAGTTGGCAACGTGTCTCAACAAGGGGTGGACGATGATGAGACACAATTGTCAGGAAGTCAGGAGGAGGAGCAGGGTGCAGAAGAGGAAGACGACGTGGTGGATGATCCAGTAACTGACCCAACCTGGCAGGAGGATATGCAGAGCGAGGACAGCAGTGTACAGGGGGAAGGAGGCGCAGCATCCCAACAGGCAGTAAGAAGCAGGGTGGTGGCCCCAGGCAGAAGTCAGGCAACCGTTCCCCGGAACAACAACACGACACAAGGTGCCTGTACAAATGTTAGGTCTTCCCGAGTCTGGCAGTTTTTTAAGTTGGCTCCAGATGATTCTAAAAAGGCCATTTGCAACACCTGCCATGCCAGCATCAGCAGGGGTACCAAAACTAGCAGCCTGACCACCACCAGCATGATCAGGCACATGTCAGCCAAGCACCCGACTTTGTCGTATATACAACAGAGTCGAGGAGCAGTGCTTGCTGGTGTCACTGCTACGTCTTCGCTTGTTGTGCATGTGAGCTAATCCCCTGTCCATGATGCCCACGAACAAGCCTCCTCCGGCCCTGCACCTGCAATTGCCCACGCAGAAATAACACCATCATCAAGCACGTCCTTGTCCCAGCGCAGCGTTCAGTTATCCATTCAGCAAACCTTTGAACGCAGGCGCAAATACACTGCCAACGCCCCACATGCCACACTTCTAAATGCTAACATTTCGCGACTGCTTGCGCTGGAAATGTTGCCTTTTAGGCTGGTGGAGACAAAAGCATTCCGCGACCTGATGGCGGCAGCTATATCACGTTACTCGGTCCCCAGCCGCCACTATTTCTCCCGGTGTGCTGTCCCCGCATTGCATAACCACGTGTCACAAAACATCACACGTGCCCTGAACAACGCTGTTTCAGCCAAAGTCCACCTAACCACAGACACGTGGACAAGTGCTTGTGGTCAAGGCTGCTACATCTCGTTGACGGCACACTGGGTTAATATTGTGGAAGTTAGGACCCAGTCTGAGCGAGGGACAGAACACGTCCTTCCCACACCAAGGTTTGCAGGCCCTACCTCAGTCAGGGTTTCACCCACACTCTACAGCTCCAGAATGTCATGCTCCTCAGCCTCCTCCTCCTCCTGCGCATCCTCATCCACTTTACCCTCCACACTAGTCCCAAGCTGGAAGCACTGCAGCACTGCCTCGGCGAAGCGGCAACAGGCTGTGCTGAAGCTAATCTGCATAGGTGACAAACCCCACAATGCAGAAGAGGTGTGGACAGCTCTGAAACAGCAGGCAGATCACTGGCTCACACGTCTGAACCTAAAGCCAGTAAAGGTCGTGTGTGACAATGGCCGGAACCTGGTGGCGGCTTTGAGGCGAGGCCAGCTGACACATGTTCCATGTGTGGCCCATGTGCTCAACCTCATGGTTCAGCGGTTTCTAAAGTCATACTCAGAGCTGTCTGATCTGCTGGTAAAAGTTCGCCGCCTGTCTGCACATTTTCGAAAGTCACCTACTGCTTCAGCTGGCCTTGCCGGCTTTCAGCGTCGTTTGCATCTTTTGGCTCACAGACTGGTGTGCGATGTCCCCACGCGTTGGAATTCAACTCTGCACATGTTGGTCAAGATATGTGAGCAGAAGAGGGCAGTTGTTGAGTACCTGCATCACCTAAGCCGTCGGGAAATGGGTCAAACTCCACACATAACACCTGAGGAGTGGAGATGGATGTCCAACCTATGTACCATCCTCCAAAACTTTGAGGACTCCACCAAGATGGTGAGCGGCGATGACGCCATAATTAGCGTCACCATACCGCTTCTCTGCCTTCTAAAACGGTCTCTGCTCAAAAACAAACATGATGCATTGCAGGCGGAGCACGATGAGTTGGAGCAAGAAACAGTAGTGGGTGTGGGTGATAACACACAGCCCAGCCTTGTCTCATCACAACGTGCAGTGGAGGACTATGACGAGGAGGAGGATGAAGACATGGAGCAACTCTCCGGCCAAATTGAGGATATGACATGCACACCAGTCATATCCTCAGTTCAGCGTGGCTGGCCAGAGGACAGGGTAGATGAGGAGGAGGAGGAGGACAGCATGTTCAGTCATTGTGTTGGTCAGGATACTGAAGTGATGGCTGTTAAGAGTCTGGCGCACATGGCTGACTTTATGGTAAGCTGCCTGTCTCGTGACCCTCGCGTTAAGAACATCTTGGCCGACAATCATTACTGGTTGGTAACACTGTTAGACCCACGCTACAAGGAGAACTTTATGTCTCTTATTCCCGAGGCAGAGAGGTCAGCCAAAATGCAGCAGTTCCGGAAGACCATAGTCACGGAAGTAGGCAAAGCATTCCCCTCACAAAACGCTAGCATCATAGGTCAGGAATCAGTGGACAACTAAGGCGTACAACTGAGAGGGGCACAAGTCCAATCCGCCAGAGGTAGGGGAACAGTCTTTAAGATGTGGGACAGTTTTCTCAGCCCTTCACGTATCACAGCCCCTGAGGTGCGGTGTAGTGCCACAAGAAATCCTAAGTTTGCCCAGATGCTCAAGGAGTACCTTGCAGATCGAACAACTGTACTCCGACATTCCTCTGTGCCTTACAATTATTGGGTATCCAAGCTGGACACGTGGCATGAATTGGCTCTCTACGCCTTGGAAGTCCTGGCCTGCCCTGCCGCTAGCGTTTTGTCAGAGCGTGTTTTTAGTGCCGCAGGTGGAATCATTACAGACAAACGCACCCGCCTGTCAACTGAAAATGCTGACAGGCTGACTCTGATCAAGATGAACAAGGGTTGGATTGGGCCAGACTTCACCACACCACCAGCAAATGAGAGCGGAATTTAAATTTTGTAACGGGAATTTGCCATGTACCTCCACTCACCCATGGGTACACACTTCTGGACTTTGGATAATCGCTGGACTGCTCCTCCTTCTCCTCATGCGCCACCATGATGACCGTTACAATAGTTAGGCCGTTGTTTCAGGTATACCCCCAGTGGTAAATTTTTTCACACATTCTTTCAGAATGGACATTACAACGACAGGAGACCCGCTCCTTTGCAATGGGAACAATATTTTGAGGCCCTCATGCACGTCTCTATCCAGGGACAATGTGGAGCCTCCCAATTTTTGGCTGCCCTGCCAAATGGCTATACTACAATAGACCCACTTCCTTACAATGGGCACTTCAGGTTTACAGGCCATCATGCACGTCTCTATCCAGGGACAATGTGGAGCCTCACAATTTTTGGCTGCCCTGCCAAAGGGCTATACTACAATAGACCCACTTCCTTACAATGGGCCCTTCAGGTTTACAGGCCCTCATGCACGTCTCTATCCATGGACAATGTGGAGCCTCCCAATTTTTGGCTGCCCTGCCAAATGGCTATACTACAATAGACCCACTTCCTTACAATGGGCACTTCAGGTTTACAGGCCATCATGCACGTCTCTATCCAGGGACAATGTGGAGCCTCCCAATTTTTGGCTGCCCAGCCAAAGGGCTATACTAAAATTGACCCACTTCCTTACTATGGGCACTTCTGGTTTACAGGCCATCATGCACGTCTGTATGCAGGGGCATTGGTGAACCTCACAATTTTGGAGTGCCCTGGCAAAGGAAAATATTACAAAGACTCACTTCCTCAAAATGGGCACATTAGACTCAAGAGGCCTTCATGTACGTCTTTTCTCAGGGACATCGGAGTGCCACACAATGTTTTCACGTAAAATCTTTCATGTAATCTCAAAAAGTAACATACACCAACTCTATCCCACTATTGGGTATGCGCCCTTAACATTTCCGCCATGAAAATTCATTTTGGTGTCATTTTGGAAGTTTTCTGGCGAGTCCGTAAAAATGGCATAAAACTCGGATAAAATTGTTCACAGCTGTGACTTTTGAGTGATAAATGCTTCAAGGGGTCTTCCCCATGCTGTTGCCATGTCATTTGAGCACTCTTCTGAGACTTTTGTGACATTTTTAGCGTTTCTACATGCTGCCGGGGGGTCATTTCATAAAAATACTCGGGTCTCCCATAGGATAACATCGGGCTCGGTGCTCGGGCCGAGTACACGAGTATCTTGCGATGCTCGGCCCGAGCCTCGAGCACCCGAGCTTTTTGGTACTCGCTCATCACTAATAGTACTATAAAATATATAAAAAAGGTGAGATTCCTTAGTGGTACTAGTGGAATTAGTAACTCTGTTTACTGATGTTATTGAAATGCATCTGTCATTCTCTAACAACAGCCTTTATAGTGCCTTGAAAAAGCATTCATACTCCATGAACGTTTCCACATTTTTTCATATGATCACCCACAAACTTACATTTATTTGACTGGGATTTTATGTGATATACCAACACAAAGCACCAATTATTAGTGAAATGTAATGGAAATGATACATGGTTTTCTCAATATTTTTTAAAAAATAATATCACTTAGGGGTGTTCTAATTTTTGTTGCCAGTGGCTTAGACATAAATGGCTGTGTGTTGAGTTAGAGGGCATAACAAATTTACACTGTTATCCAAGCTGTACACTGACTACTTTACATTGTATCAAAGCGTCAGATCTTCAGTGTTGTCCCATTAAAAGATATGATAAAAGATTTACAAAAGTTTGTTTGATGTACCCACTTTTGTGATATACTGAGTGTATGCATATATAAAAAAAATAATAAATATATATACAGCACAGACCGAACGTTTGGACACACCTTCTCATTCAAAGAGTTTTCTTTATTTTCATGACTCTGAAAATTGTAAATTCACATTGAAGGCATCAAAACTATGAATTAACACATGTGGGATGAAATACTTAACAAAAAAGTGTGAAACAACTGAAAATATGTCTTATATTCTAGATTCTTCAAAGTAACCATCTTTTGCTTTAATTACTGCTTTGCACACTCTTGGCATTCTTTTGATGAGCTTCAAGAGGTAGTCACCGGAAATGGTCTTCCAACAGTCTTGAAGGAGTTCCCAGAGATGCTTAGCACTTGTTGGCCCTTTTGCTTTCACTCTGCGGTCCAGCTTACCCCAAATCATCTCGATTGGGTGACTGTGGAGGCCAGGTCATCTGGCGTAGCACCCCATCACTCTCATATTAGTCAAATAGTCCTTACACAGCCTGGAAGTGTGTTTGGGGTCATTGTCCTGTTGAAAAATAAATGATGGTCCAACTAAATGCAAATCGGATGGAATAGCATGCCGCTGCAAGATGCTGTGGTAGCCATGCTTGTACAGTATGCCTTCAATTTTGAATAAATCCCTAACAGTGTAACCAGCAAAGCACACCCACATCATCACACCTCCTTCTCCATGCTTCACGGTGGGAACCAGGCATGTAGAGTCTATCCGTTCAACTTTTCTGCATCGCACAAAGACACAATGGTTGGATCCAAAGATCTCAAATTTGGACTCATCAGACCAAAGCACAGATTTCCACTGATCTAATGTCCATTCCTTGTGCTCTTTAGCCCAAACAAGTCTTTTCTGCTTGTTACCAGTCCTTCAAGACAAAACAATCACTGATCTCGGGGAGACCAGCCAGAGAAAACACTGCCGGCAGCCAGCGAGGGCGCTTAAGACAGTGAAATCCTAGGTACATTGCCCCCTGGGAAATATGCAAATCAAAAAAGTCTGTGGAGCCTCTGTTAGGAGTCTCAACACAGAAACCAGCCAGATATCCCTCTGGGAAGGACCCAGCCAAGGGGTGGCCCTTGGCTGGGTCCTTCCCAGAGGGATATCTGGCTGGTTTCTGTGTTGAAACTCCTAACAGAGGCTCCACAGACTTTTTTGATTTGCATGTTGCCAGTCCTTAGCAGTGGTTTCCTAGCAGCTATTTTACCATGAAGGCCTGCTGCACAAAGTCTCCTCTTAACAGTTGTTCTAGAGATGTGTCTGCTGCTAGGACTCTGTGTGGTATTGGCCAGGTGTTACGGGGGGACCGGCAGATTAGGACCAGGGGGTATATATCCTAATCGCCAGTCGGGGCCCACAGTGCTCCAGATGACAAAGGAGCTGCTGGCACCTGAGGGTTAGGCGGAGACTATAGAGCTGGATGGCTCTGAGATAACCCAGGAACTCTGGGAACCGGTCACGTGTGTTGGGACACGTCAGACCGGACGACAACCCGATTAGCGTTTTGGTGCACCTAGCGCTACACCAACCACGTGTGCAGGAAACACGTCAGGCCGGGTGGTAACCAGGTAGCGTTGGCCGGAAGACCGCCACGAAAGCGCCCTGTCGGCCACGTGTGTAGGACACGTCATGCCGAGCGGTCCTCCGATTAGCGTTTCTGGCCACCTCTTGACTGGCCACATGTGTGTAGAACACGTCAGGCCAGATGGGTACACCAGTAGCGTTGACCAGGAAGCCGAGGAGGATAAGGAACACCCTGTTAACTCCACAGGGGTCCTGGGGTACGCTGTCCGTGTGCGTAGGGGGCACAACCGGACAGGTGGCGCAGCAGGTGCGTTGTCCGTGTGCGTAGGGGGCACAATCGGACAGGTGGTGCAGCAGGTGCGTTGTCCGTGTGAGTAGGAGGCACAATCGGACAGGTGGCGCAGCAGGTGCGTTGTCCGTGTGCGTAGGGGGCACAATCGGACAGGAAGCACAGCAACTGCAGCCCAGTTAACGCCACTGGGCTGCTATAGCAAGACTGGAACGGCAGGAGGGAAGCACGGCGCCTGACCCTGATGTGCCGAGCCACGAATCTTGGCGTGACAGGCACCGTTCGCCTAACCCTACCTACCGCTTCCCAACATAGGCTTATGCCGCAATGAGGCTCTAACATGGAGGTGTGCTCTGACTGAGCAAAAGTGAAGACTGCGCCCCTCCATGTTGTCTCCAGCCCCTTTTATAACCTGGGTCCGCCCCAAACCCAGGGTGGAACCACCAAGGTCCAATAGCAGAGTGCCATGTCATCAGTGACGTCACATACGACCTATCCGGAACCGCCACGTCATTGATGACCTCATGGCAGCCACGCCCCAAACACTTCACCAGTCATCGTCTGACGACCAATACTGAGGTGCCAGATCATAGGGGCGGGCCTCTGCGAGCCAGTCCAGAGTTGCCACGTCATCAGGACACCTGATACCCTCTGCCCTATCAGGGCCTGCCACCTCACGGACATGCTCAGTGAGGTCCTTACCGGACCTAGCCTCTGGTGCACTAAGTGCCTGAGCATGCCCAGTAGCCTGAGCAACAGGCTCAGAAAGCAGACTATCAGTTTGAGTATGCTCAGTAGGCACATCCCAGCACTTAGACACAGCACGAAGTCCAAGTACCTGTGCAAAGAGGCTGTTAGGGTTAATTGTGGGAGCATGCTCAGTAGCCTGAACTGAGGACTTAGTCTCAGACATAACACAATCAGGCTGAGCATGCTCACTAGGCAAAACACCGGGCTTAAACTCTGGCTGGGGTAAATCGGCGCACGCATGCGCACTAGCCGCCTCTCCACACTTAGACGTGGTGGAAGGAACAGCCAACTGGACGACCCGAGGCACGGCCAAGAACGGCAGCCAGCGCTTGGGCGCAACAGGAACCGCAGCAGGCTGCTTGCGGCTATGGCGGCGCCGGTTCGTAACACCAGGTCTCTAATCTGAGCTGTTGTTAACCTGCGATTTCTGAGGCTGGTTACTCGGATAAACTTATCCTACGCAGCAGAGGTGACTCTTGGTCTTCCTTTCCTGGGGCGGTCCAGTTTCTTTGTAGCATTTGATGGTTCTAGCCACAGCACTTGGGGACACTTTCAAAGTTTTTTCGGACTGACTGACCTTCATTTCTTAAAGTGATGATGCCCACTTGTTTTTCGTTACTTAGAATTTGTATTATGGCAAGAAAAAAGCAGCTAACAGTCTCTTCAGTAGGACTCTCAGATGTGTATCCACCAGACATCTGCACAACACAACTGATGGTCCCAACCCCATTTACAAGTCAAGAAATCTCACTTATTAAACCTGACAGCGCACACCTGTGAAGTGAAAACCATTTCCTGTGACTACCTCTTGAATATCATCAAGAGAATGCCAAGAGTGTGCAAAGCAGTAATCAAAGCAAAAGGTGGCTTCTTTGAAGAACCTAGAATATAAGACATATTTTCAGTTGTGTCACACTTTTTTGTTAAGTATTTCATTCCACATGTGTTAATTCATAGTTTTGATGCCTTCAATGTGAATTTACAATTTTCAGAGTCATGAAAATAAAGAAAACTCTTTGAATGAGAAGGTGTGTCCAAACCTTTGGTCTGTACTATATATATATATATATATATATATATATTCAGAGAGAGAGAGAGAGAGTGGGAGAGATGGATGGATGGATGAATAGACAGATAAATACATATATATACGCATATTATGCGAGATATAATTCTCAATTTATATTTAAGAGTTATATCATCTGTCTTAGTATCACATATTAATAACATCTGTTTTATGATTGAAGCTACTATACCTACATTTATTGTTGGAGCCTCAGTGTGTACACTTAGCTTTTTTATGGCAGTGCTTCTGTTGTTTCTATTGGTGATACAAAAGAGCTTGTGGCTGAGACACTTAAGGGGGCTTTACACGCTGCGACATCGCTAATGCAAACTCGTTGGGGTCACGGAATTGGTGACGGACATCCGCCCGCATTAGCGATGCCGTTGCGTGTGACACCTATGAGCGATTTTGCATCGTTGCAAAAACGTGCAAAATCGCTCATCGGTGACATGGGGGTCCATTCTCAAATATCGTTACTGCAGCAGTAACGAAGTTGTTCCTCGTTGCTGTGGCAGCACACATCGCTATGTGTGACGCCACAGGAACGAGGATCCTCTCCTTATCTGCCTCCCGGCCGCTATGCATCTCCACCCCTCCGCTTCTATTGGGCGGCCGCTCGGTGACGTCGCTGTGACGCCGCACGGACCGCCCCCTTAGAAAGGAGGCGGTTCGCCAGTCACAGCGAAGTCGCCGGGCAGGTAAGTATGTGTGACGGGTCTGGGCGATGTTGTGCGGCACGGGCAGCGATTTGCCCGTGTCGCACAACAGATGGGGGTGGGTACCCACGCTGGCGATATCGGGACCGATATCGCAGCGTGCAAAGCCTGCTTTAGCCTGCTTATGGTGGTGATATGATAGCAGCGTCTGCGCAGTGTTCCCTGATAAGAGACTCTGGACTGTTAGTTTACAATGTTGCCATGACAATGACACTTCCACATTGAAAAGAGAGCTGGGATTGGCCGTTTTCGGAAGGATGTGTCTTTACTCTAAAGGACCTGTGGAATGTAACCATCTGATTTGAGGACCTGCTAAATATCAACAAATGAATTCAGGATGCCGGAGCATGTGCACATCTAAGTACATGATGATTGGCTGAGAAGGACATGTGATTGCTCTATGGACTTACTATTGGTAATTAGTTGCTATGGTGACGCGACTATGCTACTATATGGATAGAAAGAGGTACATTGATTTATTTATAATCTTTATTATATGAGCAATATTTGATGCAGATACTCTAGATGGGATTTAATGATAGTACAAGGTATTTGATTGTGATATAATTTAATCTGTCTGCTTTCTGCATTTATTTCACTTTTCCATTTATGTGATTGAATGATGTTTTTGTGGGGGTGGCCTTTTGTGTGATCAGTGATTGGTGATAGCTGTGGGAGCTGACCTATATATCTGTTTTGATATATGTATGCTTGAAAAAGACCACTGCGCCGGTCGAATCATTGCATGTGGAATAAAGAGGTTTTGCACTGAATCACCCTAGAGGAGCTGTCCTTTCTAGATCTGTTGTGCAACTATTCCAAGAGGATCCCTTAGTTGGACGTGCTTCGCCGGTTACTTTTAGTAACGTTACCATTATTGAAGGTGCTGTGAGTAATTTCTTTCAATATTTTTGTATTGAGAGCTTGTGATGTAACTTCTGACTTAAGGAATTTAGAATGAATAAATATGGATTGTCAGTCAGAAGTTAGTTACAAGATGGTGCTTCGAGGCTTGAGCGAAGCTGAAAAAGGATTAAATCGTCGAAGTGTAAGTATAAGACGGGGCGATGGATTTAGATTTAAAGCACTACTCGAACGCTGCAAAAAAGAAAAGGCTTCAGTGGTGCATTGATAATATTCTTTACTACATATGCAGTACAGAGCATTATCCAGCTTCTCAGTGCTAGGGCTTGTGCAGATGATCGTATTATTGGTCTGAGTGTTATCCACGAAAAAGTTAGAACGAACTTACACCAGTATTATTCAATAAGGCTATGCACGTGTCCGATTTTTATCTTCAGTTTGAGTGGTCAGAGAAAAAGAATAGCAGCGTACACGATTTTCCCCCATTGACACTTGGTCATTCAAGTCCATGGGTTTGGATTGCACTTGGATGACGTACGTGAGTGCTTCCGATTTTCATGGACTGACAGAATGAAGAAGATAGAGAACCTTACTTAATTTTCCACCTGAGAAAAATTGATCCTAATCTAATCAAACTCTGATCAGACTCTAATCAGTGTCTGATTAACTTAATCGGACCGTTTTTCTCAAATGGAGAAAATAGTCATCTGAACCCAGACTTCCACTGATAGGCTGCCTAATAGCCTCGGGCACGGTCTACTAGGCTTTATCTATGGCAGTCCTGGAGGTCATCCTTAGGTCTCCAGTAACCTTATCAACAGAGGCATAGTTGAGGTTCGGCTCAGGGGGGGGCGAAACTTCTGAGTGGGCCTCTAAATAGGTAACCATTTTTAAAACTATTGTGTTGCACCTTAAGAGCTCATGCAGGTGACCATATTTTGGGTATCCGTGTAATCTGACAATTACCGGATTGCACATTAACCAATGTTATCAAGTGAAGCAGTGCATATGTCTGATTTTCTCCTCAGACCGGGTTGTCAGAGGAAAAAAATAGTATGTACGATTTTCCTCCATAAAATTGGATCTCATTTGGCCTTTCAAAAATATGAGTTCATGAAAAAAATAGATTTACATGGACTGACAGAATGGAAAAGATGGAGAAATTTTTTTTATTGTTATTCTCCACATCTGAGAAATGCCACTCTAAGGCCCTGTGCGAACACTGCATTTTTACCCGTGGTTTTTTTTTGCGTTTTTGCTGCAGAAATTTCTTGAGAAAATGGTTGTAACCTTTCTGCAGACATTCCCCAGCAAAACCTATGGGAAAAAAAAATAGCTGTGTGCACACTGCGTTTTTTTCTCAAGAAAATTCTTTTTGCAGAATTTCTAAAAAAAAAAAAATGAGCATGTCACTACTTTTCTGCAGGTACCTGCGTTTTTTGCCATAGATAATGGTAAAAAAAACCTCAGGGACCAACCTGCGGAAAAAAACGCATCAAAAACACGGTAAAAACGCACGCGTTATTGGTACTTTTTTTTAACGCAAGTGCGCTAAACTTTCATACTCTCAAGAAATTTATTGAGAAAAATCCTTTTTTTTTAGTGCGCACAGGGCCTAATAAAACTCTGATCAAACAAGGATCAGAGTCTGATTAGAGTATGATTAGCATAACCGGACCTTTTTTCTTACATGGAGAAAATATTATTATGGGACTCTAGCCTAATAGTGGGTATAGGTGAACCTCAGCAGACGACTGCACTGTAACTGAAAAAACCCTCTATACAATGACCAACACTGATATTACCGCCATATTGTGACAATACAGGGGTAGAAACCAGTGCTGCAAATCATATTAAGAGGTTTCAGTACAGTTATTAGTAATGATGAGCGAATATACTTGGCACTCTTCGTTAGTGGCACGAATATCATTATAGGTATTCGCAATATACGTTACTCGTCGAGTATTTTGGAATTCGCCTCATGAGTTTTGGGACCACTCCCAGCATGTTTGGCGCCTGATTTTCAGCCACTAAACATGCTGGGATTGCTTGCCAATTACAGTATTGTGGTAGCCATCTTTGCTACTGGCATTACTGTGATTGGGAGGCGCATTGAAAAACACAAAATCACATCATTAACCAGGAGAATACACTTACCGAGTTTCCCCGTCACACTACTTGCTTGTCCTTATGAACTTGCACTGCTACCCCCTCCCACTCTCTGCCAGCATCTGTGATTGGTGGAGTGTAAAAAGAAATAAATAACTGGAAATAATGACGTAGGTTGCTTTGTATTTTGATACCCAGCGCAGATAAAGCAGACGGCTACATTCTGCAGCCCTCAGCCGTGTACGTTATCTTGGCTGTGTATCCAAATACGAGAGACCCCATATGGCTTTTTAAAATATATTTAAATAAATAATTTTAAAAATCGTTGTGCGGTCTCCCACGACCCATCCAAGATAAAGCCGACAGCTGTGGGCTGGTAATATGAGGCTGGGAAGGCATATGGTTATTGCCCATTTAGCATAAAATAGCAGCCCACAGCTGCCCTGGAATTGTAGTACCCATTAGATGCAACAATTCCAGTGCTTTACATGGCTCATCCTGATTGCCTTGGAGCCGTGGCAATCAGGGTAATATAAGGGGTTATTGACATCTGTGATTTGTCAAAAAATCACAGCTGTCATTAACCCCGAGGTTAATAATGGGGAGAGGTCTATGAGGCTCACTCATCACCAGCCTTGTAAGTAAAATCAAATAAATGCAAACACAGAAAAATCATTTATTTCAAATTTAAAAAAAAAAACTCTTTCACCAATTTGTTAACCCCGAAAACAATCCCGCAGGTCCAACGTAATCCACAAGAGATCCAACGATGATCCTGGGTCTCTTACATCCAAATCTGCAGTCATGGAAAATGTGACCATTCACTGCAGCTTCTGGGATACACTGAGGGCAGCAGGGGACCCAAATGTAAGAAGCAAAGACGTCAGTTAGATCACCTACATTCACATCCGATTTTCCACAGTACAGAATGTGACTGCCGGTGAACCCATTGCTGATTTGCGGGACATGGCAGCACAGCAGTCTGGCAGTCAGGTCACCGGAGGTCACACTGGGGACCCCACGCCGCTTTCAGTGAAAGTTGAACCCATTGCCCGATTATCTGATTGTACTTTCATTGAGAGCAGCGGCTTCTTTCACTGAGAGCAGCGGGAAGCCCCCACTGTGACCTCTGGTGACCTGACTGCTGTGGATTTGTGTATGACAATCCAGCAGTCAGGTCACTGAATGTCACACTCGGCTTCCCACTGCCTTGAGTGAAAGTGGAACCTGCTGCTCTAAGTGAAAGTGAAACCTACTGCTGGATTGTAGTGCGGCCGTGTCCTGCAATCTGACTGTCCGTCAAACCGGCAGCAGATTCCACGTTCACTGAGAGCAGCGGATTTAACTTTCACTAAGGGCAGCCTGGAGCCCCCAGTGTGACCTGACTGTCGGATTGCGGAACACGGCGCCACAACAGTCCGGCAGTCAGGTCACAGGAGGTCACACACAAGGCTCCCCACTGCCCTCAGTGAAGGTTGAACCCAATGCTCTCAGTAAAAGTGGAACACGCTGCTGGATTGCCATACTGTTGGATTGCAGGACACAGCTGCACAGAAATCCACCAGTGGGTCCCACTTCCACGAAGAGTAGCGGGTTTCACTTTCACTTGGTGTGCTGTTGAAATTCTATCGTCTGGTTATTTTCTCCCTGCTCTTTATTTCCTCCTGATCACGTATTGTCTTATATCCGTGTGTGCTAGCTGTGTGACCGAGTTTTGGATCCCCTATTTCTACATATCTGAGGTTTCATCACTCCTGTCTTCCCCTGAGGAGGGGGAGAGGTGGTATTAGATCAGGGCTGACCAGGTGCAGGGCAAAAAAGGCAACCCAGACATCGTCACCATTAGACATCTAGCCTGAGAGCCTGTCTAGGAACCCTGGTCCCCTGTCATACCCTCTCACCCTAACATTATAGTCAGCCATAATTCAATTTTCTGCATGGACCATGTTGCTGCACTTTCAAGGGAGTTGCAGGCCTTGTCCCTTCAGGTGGTGGAATTAAAAGGGGGGGTCAGCAACAAGCACAGTCTGCTATTCCGGCGCAATATGTGTTGGTTGATGAACCACCTGAATAAAAACTGCCCCTCCTGGAGAGATCTTCAAGGGACCACAGCCAGTTTGTCACCTTCAGGTAGGCATGCAAGTTGTTTTTTAGTCTTTGTCCCCATTCCTCTGGTAGTGAGACGCAGCGGGTGTGTATTTTGTGATCTCACTTCTTAGTGGAGACCCACAGGCATGGGTTTTTTCCTTGCCTTCTGAGTCACCTGTGTTTTTGTCAGTTGATGGGTTTTTCTCTTCACTCAGCCTTATCTATTACGATCCAGATAAGGTGTCCTTAGCTGACTCTAAAGCTGGGTTCACACATAGCGACAGCGACAACAACGTCGCTGTTACGTCACCATTTTCTGTGCCGTAACAGCGACCTTGTAAGTCGCTGTTATGATCGCTGCTTAGCTGTCAAACAGAGCAGAAGCAGCAGCGATCATAACCTCGCTGTGCTACATGTGCAGAGAACAGGGAGCCGCGCACACTGCTTAGCGCTGGCTCCCTGCTCTCCTAGCTACAGTATACATCTGGTTAATTACCCGATGTGTACTACAGCTACATGTGCAGAGAGCAGGGAGCCGCGCACACTGCTTAGCGCTGGCTCCCTGCTCTCCTAGCTACAGTACACATCGGGTTAATTACCCGATGTGTATTGCAGCTACATGTGCAGAGAGCAGGAGCCGGCACTGGCAGCGAGAGCGAATGCTGGTAACGAAAGTAAATATCTGGTAACCAGGGAAAGGTCTTCCCTTGGTTACCCCATGTTTACCCTGGTTACAGCTTACCGCAGCTGCCAGATGCCGGCTCCTGCTCCCTGCTCGCTTCATTTCGTCGCTCTCTCGCTGTCACACACAGCGATGTGTGCGTCACAGCGGGAGAGCAACAACCAAAAAATGAAGCTGGACATTCAGCAATGACCGGTGACCTCACAGCAGGTCAGGTCGTTGCTGGATGTCACACACAGCGACGGGGCATCGCTGCAATGTCACAGAAAATGGTGACGTAGCAGCGACGTCGTTGTCGTCGTCGCTGTGTGTGACACCACCCGAAGAGCCACGTCACACTAAGCAACATCGCTAGCAACATCGCTGCTGAGGAACGACTTTTGTGACATAGCAGTGATATTGCTAGTGATGTCGCTGTGTGTGACATCCAGCAACAACCTGGCCCCTGCTGTGAGGTCGCTGGTTGTTGCTGAATGTCCTGGACCATTTTTTAGTTGTTGCTCTCCCGTTGTGAAGCACACATCGCTTGTGACAGCGAGAGAGCAACAACTGAATGTGCAGTGAGCAGGGAGCTGGCTTCTGCGGACGCTGGTAACCACGGTAAACATCGGGTAACCAAGAAGCCCTTACCTTGGTTACCCGATATTTAAAATAACATATATATGACTCACAGGTCTAGGGAATATATATCATCATAAAACAGACAGAATATTCCCAAGTGTCATTAATTTATTAAATATAAATTTTTATACAAAATACCACACCTTAAGTGAGAGTTCAAAATTCATTTGTCACAGACATAGACCAGTCAGTCACCTCTAACCTTGAATGCCAAGAATAGGGTTTACATAGTTATATCGGACAAGTTAAAATATTCAGATTGTCTAAAAGTTCACAGGGACTATGGATAAACACCGTACACACAACTTAACTTAAGGACTTCATATATTCTTCCACAGAACGTTTATAACATGAGCCACTTAAACATGTAGTCCAGATGAGTCCAAAAAAGTCAGGCCGTACGATATCCAATCCCAATAATGTTAAAGTGAACTGCCAATCATCAGATCAGTTGGAAACAGTCTCCACCTTGACGAGTTTCCCCACATAAAACACTGTGGTTCATCAGGAGGCTATGGAAAGTAAATGCAATCTATCAGAATTGGAGCATAATATCATATATATATTCATAGAACAACACCAGCACGTGTGGAAAATAGGCAGACATAGTGAGATAAACAAACAAAATATAATCTACTTGCCATAAAGAAAAGATAATTAGACATGCAGATCCATGGCGCTCTTCTCTGATAGAATCGGCAGCAGCACAGAGGAATCCTGCAGCGATGAGCAGCTACCACCGTCTCTGGAAGCGTCATGGAGCTGCATGTCCATAGGGGTTTAAAAAGCCCGCATAAGTTAGATCAGCTGTGGGCCAATCATTCAAATGAGATGAACGTCATGGCATCGCTACCGCGCATGCGCGATACAGCAATGCCATAGCAGCTGTACATTAGAAAAGCCCAGAGACAAAGGACGTCATCACAGTGCTAATGCGCAGACGCAGCATATCATCGCCAATGCGCGTGCGCAGGACGGATACATATTGGGGACAAAACTGGCAGCATTGCGCATACGCGAGATCTCTGTTAGATGCCTGATCAGCCACATAAATTATGGTCACATGATCAGATTAGAGGAACGTTCTAGTCTGAATCCATACAGGCACAATAGGTCCTCAGATACAGAGCGTCCTGTTAGAATTTAACCAGGCCTGCACATATATATCACACATGTACAGATCAATCAATACGATATCTAAAGATAGTTCATTAAAGATATTTAGAGGGTAAATGGCAAAAAAGACAGAGATCCCGCGTTTACGTAAGCGCTAGTAGGTCAAAGCCTGATAACATATAATAGATATATTATTTAACAAAGATTTATTATAGTAACAATTTATTAATAAAAGATAACAGAGAAGGCGGATAAAGATGTCTAGTCCATATATCCCTGTATATAATATATCCATACATCTGATGAAAGATACAGATAAAGTCAATTCAGGTTTGTCATCATATAGTCCCAGAATTTTCCCTAAGGCAAGCAGATAAAAAATAATAATAAAGGCTGTTCTCCAACAATGTGGATAATGCCATAAGGCACTTTGTCTCTAAATATATGACGTAACAGGATATAAAACAATAGGGTCCCTCAACATCTAGGTAGGTAGAAAACAATTAAAAGAAAGTAGCGCATTGAGCCCCCCCGGGGATAGGGAACCCATTTTAAAGATCCATGCAGATTCTTTTTGTAACAGGACTCTATCAAAGTCCCCCCCCTTGGGCTACATCTCACAACTTCAAGCACGGAAAATCGAATATGTTTAATATCGCCATGATGTATAGAGTTTATATGTCGGGAAATGGGGGTATCCCGTCCATTTTGAATATCGGATAGGTGCTCCCCCACCCGTCTCCGAAATTCTCGTATGGTTTTTCCCACATAATCAAAGGGACATGTGCAGGTGGCCCTATATATATTTTCATAAGACAAGATCTGTTGACTGTAATAGGCATAATGTCTTTATTGAAGAACTACTGTCCTTTATTCTCCATCACAATTAATTTTTGTTTAACACCAAGTACTTCCACCAGCTCAGGGGTACAGCTATGGGGAGCCCATGTGCCCCCAGCTATGCTAATATATTCCTGGGCTGGTGGGAGGAAACTGTGGTTTTTGGGGGGGAGTATGAGGATTTTCATCGATGTATCGGACTTTGGGTCCGGTACATTAATGATATCCTTATCCTCTGGACTGGATCGGCTTTTGATTTTGAACGGTTTGTTAGAGCCCTCAATGAAAATACACTGGGACTTAGGTTCACTTATTCTTATGACACCAATTCCATTACTTTTCTGGATCTAATTATCTCAAAAGATGAAAGGGGTAAGATTCATACTGTTACATACCGTAAACAAACGGCCACCAATTCCCTGTTAAAATGGGATAGCCATCATCCCCTCCCTCTTAAGAGAGGGATTCCAAAAGGGCAGTTTCTGCAGATACGCAGAAACTGCTCTAGGGATGTAGATTTTAAGGCACAGGCCTCGGTTATGTTCGGGAGGTTTCTAGATCGGGGCTATCCCAAACAAATTCTGCAGCAATCTTATGCATATGCTAGAGACATTGAAAGACATACGCTTATGCTTTCAAAGGTGAGAAAGGATGATTCCAATATTATTCGTATTATTGGCACCTTTGATATTCAATCTGAACGGGTATTTGGAACAATTAAAAAACACTGGAACATCCTAAGGGCGGACCCGGATCTGGCAAAATTTATTCCAAAAGCCCCCTGTATTACTTATAGGCGAGGTCAAACTATAGGAGATAAACTCATGCATAGCATGTATCAGGGACCCCGTCCACCAGGGACATGGCTAGATAGACAAATATGTGGTATGTTCCGATGTGGGAATTGCAGCTATTGTGACTCTATGGATCCATGTAAAACTGTCAGAAGTGCAGCAACCGGAAAAATTTTCACGTTGCAGGACTTCATCAACTGTAAAACTGCAGGGGTCGTTTATAGGGCCACCTGAACATGTCCCTTTGATTATGTGGGAAAAGCCATACGAGAATTTCGGAGACGGGTGGGGGAGCACCTATCCGATATTCAAAATGGACGGGATACCCTCATTTCCCGACACATAAACTCTATACATCATGGCGATATTAAACATATTCGATTTTCCGTGCTTGAAGTTGTGAGACGTAGCCCAAGGGGGGGGGACTTTGATAGAGTCCTGTTACAGAAAGAATCCGCATGGATCATTAAAATTGGTTCCCTATCCCCGGGGGGGGGCTCAATGAGCTACTTTCTTTTAATTGTTTTCTACCTACCTAGATGTTGATAGTAGTAGAGGATAACCTCGGCACACTAAAACTCCCACACTGAGTCAGAAAGTCACAATGAATAGTAATGAAAAAACACTTTATTGGTCCGTAATTTGATGAAAAAAATTTTTTTAATTGGCATACATGTTTCTGTCCAAAATAGGTAGCTAATTTGACGTTTCGGCCTGAGCCTTCGTCAGATTGGACCTATCTGTGTGCAAAAGTATAACAATAATCAATATCATACAATATTACAGAATTTAAGCAACATAGGGATACAATCAGGGTGTAACAATGACACAAAGTGAAATACAAAATGCTGTAATACAGAACAAAGAGATTACAATAGTATCTCCTAATAAGGGTCAGAGTAAATAAGGCACACTGGTGCGAAAGATTACCATACATAAAAGTCATGTGCAGTTGGTGAAAATTACACTATGCATGGCAGAGCTGATGGGTAGACCGACCATGGAGAAAAAGGAAGAGGGAGAAAAACTGGAGAAAAAGTGGAGAAAAAGTGGAGAAAAAGTGGAGAAAAGGTGGAGAAAATGCAGAGAAAAAGCGGAGAAAAAGCGGAGAAAAAGTGGAGAAAAAGTAGAGAAAAGTGGAGAAAAAGGAAAAAAAAGAAGAGAAAAAGAGGAGAAAAAAAGGAGAAAAGGGGGAGAAAAAGTGAAGAAAAAGGAGGAGGGAAAAACGAAAAAGGGAATGGAACGAAGAAAAAGGAGGGGGTAGAAGAGGGGGAAGAGAGGAAGAAGGAGAAACGGCTGTGAAAATAGCGTAAGTAATACATAACTCACCGAGAACACATACAGTCGTGATAGGTACATCAAACAAGAGGACCGGACAATGTAAGGCACTTTATATTGTTGTGCGTATCACTATAAAGGAAGGCATATACGTTAAAGTGAAGATCATAAAGAGCTAATATACGGGTAATAACAATGGTAAGTATATAATAGTGTTGTACAATGTATAGTACCTGTTGCTTAGAAATCGTTATAGGGTAACAAGAATCAAAAGGCACCTATCAGGTGCTATAGCTACTCAGCCTAGGAGTGCTGGGAGAGACACAGAAGTGGCGTCTAATATGGATCAAGCTATAATGAAAGAACATGTGATAGACAAGTAAACATCAGACGTCTTTAAGTAAATCTCTACTGGTAGGTAAGGTGTATATAACGCCCTTATGTACTTGTATGTCAGCCTTGCTAGTATAGCACTGTCACAGGAGCTGTATAGGATTGCTGGGATGTTTTCCACAGATTATGCCTTATGGAAAGCTTTCTATGAGAAATAGGTACCTCTAGGGAATTGCAAGAAGTCATTAGAGGCTCATGATCATATGAACATAGTGCACTACAGATGGTTGGGAGCAAGGTAATTACCTAAATGGAAGGCCAAATGTTAATGCTGCCGGTAGCACCGGAAGGGTATCAGGCCAAGGTCCTAGTATGGTGAGAGAAGAGGAGTGTAGATAACAGACAGAGGATAAGGGTTAAAGCCATATGACAGAGAGAGAGACAGAAGGTCGGTTACCATTACTCACCTCGCCGCTGGTGGACGTGCGTTCAGTACTAGCGCACTCCTGTGCAGTGAGCTATGTCCGGCGTGCGAGGATTCTTGAAGGAAGTGTGGGTGGGACTATCCAGATCACTTCCTGCATGTGGAACGCAGGAAGTAAGGAGGTGGAACGCACGCCGCGCATGCGCAGTGTGTGCTACACCTCCAGACCTGATCTGGGTGTGACTAGAGTTGCGTCCATGTGATATGGGCAGGCCAATGCTGGGGGAGGAAGGTGACCACTGTATTAGTGCTGGGAAAGTCTGAGGAAGCCGCTGCCATGTTTTCAAGTGCCATATATATATAGTAGTGCAGTAATTCTTAATGGTGCTGGTAAGTGCACTAATTCTGAGGTGATTAACGTTTCTGTGAAAAGAAAGAATCACATTAGTATATAGGATTACATCAGATTCTTCATGTTAACAATGTCATAGGAAACGACATATGTAAATCACAGTCACCAAGGAAATTTTTTTTAAAGGACATACATTAATATGAATAGGAACTAGTAAGCAAGTAAGCATGTAGATCATATGAATAAGGATAACATCCTACGGAAAAAAATGGGAAATAGACCGCATACAGGCGTATAAATGACAATCCTGTACACCCTAACCAACTGAAAAACTGGGATTTAGGAAAAAGCGGACATGACCTAAAATGATGTCTCGTATTTACGGTTAAGTCCGTGGGGTTCTAATGTGCCTAGGGTGTGAATCCACCAAGCTTCCCTGTCAAGTAACCTCTTGACCCTATTACCTCCTCTACGCATGACATCGACATGGTCAATGACCTGGAATTTAAGTTGGGAAATTTGATGTCCTGCCATGCGGAAATGATGGGGTATGGGCAACAGAGTATTGCCACATCTGATGTCAGATTTGTGCCGACTTATGCAGTCTCGGATATGCTGAGTGGTTTCCCCAACATACCCGAGACCGCACGGGCACTTAATGTAATACACCACAAAGGTACTATCGCATGTGTAAAAGCCCTGGATATGGAATTTCTTGCCCGTCATACCATGCGTGAAGGTATTACCCTTGGTCACGTTAGCACACTGCGCACAACCCAGACAAGGGAAGGTGCCTCTCTGTTGAGTATCCAAGAATATCTGACGTGGAACAGTCTTCGTGGAACCTATGTCAGCCCGTACCAGTTTATTCCTTAAGTTAGGGG
The DNA here is from genome assembly GCF_048569485.1 of Anomaloglossus baeobatrachus. Taxonomy (NCBI): domain Eukaryota; kingdom Metazoa; phylum Chordata; class Amphibia; order Anura; family Aromobatidae; genus Anomaloglossus; species Anomaloglossus baeobatrachus. Next base: position 211,183,413 of record NC_134354.1, read on the forward strand.
ATCTCTTGTGACAAAAAAGAGGTAAATTATGAAAAGCCTCGATTTTCGGATACGCTGACTTAAGGAGAGGCCAGTGATGACAAATAATACTCCTCACCATAGGTTGGAAGGGGTGATATGTCGTGACACATGTTATCTGACTTTGAGATATGGTGTGACGCTGAGGCGTGGAGGATTTCGTGTCAGCCAAGTGTGGGGGATAACCCCTCTGCACAAATTTCCGACTCATCTCCTCATGACGTAAGGCCCTAGTATCAGATTTGCTGACAAGCCTGGCCACACGGGTGTGCTGTGATATGGGTAGGGCCCTTTTAACATGTCTCAGATGGTTGCTAGTATAAAAAAGGAGGCTGTTTCTATCTGTAGGTTTGACAAATATGTCGGTAGCCAGGAGGCCATTGTCCTCCCGTATAACCAGACAATCGAGGTAGTTGATTTGATGTTGATCATGGTGGAGGGTAAAAGTAAGACCAGGCATAAACCCATTAAGGTCAGCAAAAAATTCAAGAAAAAGATTAAGTCTTTTTCCATCCCACACCAAGAAGATATCGTCAATATATCTTCGCCAGAGTAAGGCGTGTCTATTAATGAGTGGGTTGGGATGGATGAAACGGTCCTCAAAAGAGGCCATGAAGATGTTAGCATAAGGGGGCGCCATGTTCGAACCCATGGCGGTGCCCTTACGCTGCATATAGAACTGATCCTGGAATAGGAAATTATTTTTTTCGAGCACAATCTTAAGAAGGTCAAGGCAAAATTCTTGGTTATCGACTGGCAGAGTGGTGAACTCGTTAAGAAACCAGTGCACCGCTTTGATACCTTCATCATGTGAAATGCTAGTATACAGGCTGTTCACATCAAGTTTCACTAGGTATGCCTTGTCTGGAATGTGGTGGAGGTCTCTAACAATCTCGAGGAAGTGAGAAGTGTCCTTCACATACGATGGAATGAGAGGTATAAAGGTTGAGAGTATTTTATCGATCGTTTTGGCCAGAGGGGAGAGTATGGAGTCTGTGGATGTGGATGGCAGGACATCAAATTTCCCAACTTAAATTCCAGGTCATTGACCATGTTGATGTCATGTCATGCGTAGAGGAGGTAATAGGGTCAAGAGGTTACTTGACAGGGAAGCTTGGTGGATTCACACCCTAGGCACATTAGAACCCCACGGACTTAACCGTAAATACGAGACATCATTTTAGGTCATGTCCGCTTTTTCCTAAATCCCAGTTTTTCAGTTTGTTAGGGTGTACAGGATTGTCATTTATACGCCTGTATGCGGTCTAATTCCCATTTTTTTCCGTAGGATGTTATCCTTATTCATATGATCTACATGCTTACTTGCTTACTAGTTCCTATTCATATTAATATATGTCCTTTATAAAAAAATTTCCTTGGTGACTGTGATTTACATATGTCGTTTCCTATGACATTGTTAACATGAAGAATCTGATGTAATCCTATATACTAATGTGATTCTTTCTTTTCACAGAAACATTAATCACCTCAGAATCAGTGCACTTACCAGCACCGTTAAGAATTACTGCACTACTATATATATGGCACTTGAAAACATGGCAGCGGCTTCCTCAGACTTTCCAAGCACTAATACAGTGGTCACCTTCCTCCCCCAGCATTGGCCTGCCCATATCACATGGACGCAACTCTAGTCACATCCAGATCAGGTCTGGAGGTGTAGCACACACTGCGCATGCGCGGCGTGCGTTCCACCTCCTTACTTCCTGCGTTCCACACGCAGGAAGTGATCTGGATAGTCCCACCCACACTTCCTTCAAGAATCCTCGCACGCCAGACATAGCTCACTGCACAGGAGCGCACTAGTACTGAACGCATGTCCACCAGCGGCGAGGTGAGTAATGGTAACCGACCTTCTGTTTCTCTCTCTCTGTCATATGGCTTTAACCCTTATCCTCTGTCTGTTATCTACACTCCTCTTCTCTCACCATACTAGGACCTTGGCCTGATACCCTTCCGGTGCTACCGGCAGCATTAACATTTGGCCTTCCATTTAGGTAATTACCTTGCTCCCAACCATCTGTAGTGCACTACGTTCATATGATCATGAGCCTCTAATGACTTCTTGCAATTCCCTAGATGTACCTATTTCTCATAGAAAGCTTCCCATAAGGCATAATCTGTGGAAAACATCCCAGCAATCCTATACAGCTCCTGTGACAGTGCTATACTAGCAAGGCTGACATACAGGTACATAAGGGCGTTATATACACCTTACCTACCAGTAGAGATTTACTTAAAGACGTCTGATGTTTACTTGTCTATCACATGTTCTTTCATTATAGCTTGATCCATATTAGACGCCACTTCTGTGTCTCTCCCAGCACTCCTAGGCTGAGTAGCTATAGCACCTGATAGGTGCCTTTTGATTCTTGTTACCCTATAACGATTTCTAAGCAACAGGTACTATACATTGTACAACACTATTATATACTTACCATTGTTATTACCCGTATATTAGCTCTTTATGATCTTCACTTTAACGTATATGCCTTCCTTTATAGTGATACGCACAACAATATAAAGTGCCTTACATTGTCCGGTCCTCTTGTTTGATGTACCTATCACGACTGTATGTGTTCTCGGTGAGTTATGTATTACTTACGCTATTTTCACAGCCGTTTCTCCTTCTTCCTCTCTTCCCCCTCTTCTACCCCCTCCTTTTTCTTCGTTCCATTCCCTTTTTTGTTTTTCCCTCCTCCTTTTTCTTCACTTTTTCTCCCCCTTTTCTCCTTTTTTTTCTCCTCTTTTTCTCTTTTTTTTTCCTTTTTCTCCACTTTTCTCCACTGTTCTCTACTTTTTCTCCTCTTTTTCTCCGCTTTTTCTCCACTTTTTCTCCACTTTTTCTCCCTCTTCCTTTTTCTCCATGGTCGGTCTACCCATCAGCTCTGCCATGCATAGTGTAATTTTCACCAACTGCACATGACTTTTATGTATGGTAATCTTTCGCACCAGTGTGCCTTATTTACTCTGACCCTTATTAGGAGATACTATTGTAATCTCTTTGTTCTGTATTACAGCATTTTGTATTTCACTTTGTGTCATTGTTACACCCTGATTGTATCTCTATGTTGCTTAAATTCTGTAATATTGTATGATATTGATTATTGTTATACTTTTGCACACAGATAAGTCCAATCTGACGAAGGCTCAGGCCGAAACATCAAATTAGCTACCTATTTTGGACAGAAACATGTATGCCAATTAAAAAAAATTTTTTTCATCAAATTACGGACCAATAAAGTGTTTTTTCATTACTATTCATTGTGACTTTCTGACTCAGTGTGGGAGTTTTAGTGTGCCGAGGTTATCCTCTACTATTGTCTATTTTTTACCTCTGAGCACCTATATACCAGTGCAGCAGAGCTTCCTCTACAGTACCTAGATGTTGAGGGACCCTATTGTTTTATATCCTGTTACGTCATATATTTAGAGACAAAGTGCCTTATGGCATTATCCACATTGTTGGAGAACATCCTTTATTATTATTTTTTTTCTATATTTGGACGTCATATATTTAGAGACAAAGTGCCTTATGGCATTATCCACATTGTTGGAGAACATCCTTTATTATTATTTTTTTTCTGCTTGCCTTAGGGAAAATTCTGGGACTATATGATGACGAACCTGAATTGACTTTATCTGTATCTTTCATCAGATGTATGGATATATTACTGTATATACAGGAATATATGGACTAGACATCTTTATCCGCCTTCTCTGTTATCTTTTATTAATAAATTGTTATTATAATAAATCTTTGTTAAATAATATATCTATTATATGTTATCAGGCTTTGACCTACTAGCGCTTATGTAAACGCGGGATCTCTGTCTTTTTTGCCATTTACCCTCTAAATATCTTTAATGAACTATCTTTAGATATCATATTGATTGATCTGTACATGTGTGATATATATGTGCAGGCCTGGTTAAATTCTAACAGGACGCTCTGTATCTGAGGACCTATTGTGCCTGTATGGATTCAGACTAGAATGTTCCTCTAATCTGATCATGTGACCATAATTTATGTGGCTGATCAGGCATCTAACAGAGATCTCGCGTATGCGCAATGCTGTCAGTTTTGTCCCTAGTATGTATTCGTCCTGCGCACGTGCATTGGCGGTGATATGCCGCGCTTGCGCACTAGCGCCGTGATGACGACCTTTGTCCGTGGGCTTTTTGATGTACAGCCGCGGTTGCATCGCTGCATCGCGCATGCGCGGTAGGGATGCCATGACGTCTACCTCATCTGAATGCATATGCGCAATGCTGCCAGTTTTGTCCCCAATATGTATCCATCCTGCACATGCGCATTGGCGCAGTGATGACGTCCTTTGTCTCTGGGCTTTTCTATTGTACAGCCGCGATGGCATTGCTGTATCACGCATGCGCGGTAGCGATGCCATGACGTTCATCTCATTTGAATGATTGGCCCACAGCTGATCTAACTTATGCGGGCTTTTTAAACCCCTATGGACATGCAGCTCCATGACGCTTCCAGGGATGGTGGTAGCTGCTCATCGCTGCAGGATTCCTCTGTGCTGCTGCCGATTCTATCAGAGAAGAACGTCATGGATCTGCATGTCTAATTATCTTTTCTTTATGGCAAGTAGATTATATTTTGTTTATCTTACTATGTCTGCCTATTTTCCACACATGCTGGTGTTGTTCTATGAATATATATATGATATTATGCTCCAATTCTGATAGATTGCATTTACTTTCCATAGCCTCCTGATGAACCACAGTGTTTTATGTGGGGAAAAGCGTCGAGGTGGAGACTGTTTCCAACTGATCTGATGATTGGCAGTTCACTTTAACATTATTGGGATTGGATATCGTACGGCCTGACTTTTTTGGACTCATCTGGACTACATGTCTAAGTGGCTCATGTTTAACGTTCTGTGGAAGAATATATAAAGTCCTTAAGTTAAGTTGTGTGTACGGTGTTTATCCATACTCCCTGTGAACTTTTAGACAATCTGAATATTTTAACTTGTCCGATATAACTATGTAAACCCTATCCTTGGCATTCAAGGTTAGAGGTGACCGACTGGTCTATGTCTGTGACAAATGAATTTTGAACTCTCACTTAAGTATTTTGTATAAAAATGTATATTTAATAAATTAATGACACTTGGGAATATTCTGTCTGTTTTACCCGATATTTACCTTCGTTACCAGCGTCCGCCGCTCTCACGCTGTCAGCGCCGGCTCCCTGCTCTCTGCACATGTAGCCGGAGTACACATCGGGTAATTAACCCGATGTGTACTGTGGCTAGGAGTGCAGGGAACCGGGAGCCGGCACTGGCAGTGTGAGAGCGGCGGACGCTGGTAATGAAGGTAAATATCGGGTAACCAAGGTAAGGTCTTCTTGGTTACCCGATGTTTACCGTGGTTACCAGCGTCCGCAGAAGCCGGCTCCCTGCTGCCTGCACACGTAGCAAAGTACACATCGGGTAATTAACCCGATGTGTACTGTGGCTAGGTGTGCAGGGAGTCAGCGCTAAGTGGTGTGCGCTGGTAACCAAGGTAAATATCGGGTTAGTTACCCTAGTTACCAAGTGCAGCATGCTTCCACGCGTCGCTGCTGGCTGGGGGCTGGTCACTGGTTGCTGGTGAGATCTGCCTGTGTGACAGCTCACCAGCAACCCGTGTAAAATCTTTATTTTTGTTTAAATCTTTATTTTTATATAGTGCTAACATATTCCGCAGCGCTTTACATACATCAGGAATAGAGTTGAGCGCGGTTCGTGGTTCGTGGTTCTCCAGTTCGCGGCTCGAGTGATTTTTGGGCTGTTCGAGATCGAACTAGAACTCGAGCTTTTTGCTAAAAGCTCGATAGTTCTAGATACGTTCGAGAACGGTTCTAGCAGCAAAAAGCAGGGCTTTTTACAGCTACAGTGAGCAGGAGCCATCGCTGGCAGCCTGCCACAAGCTGGTAACCAAGATAAACATCGGGTATCCAAGCAAAGCGCTTTGGTTAGTAACCCGATGTTTATCTTAGTTACGTGCAGGAAGCCCACACTTTCCCGCTCAGCTCGCTCCACCCCCTCCTGCCCGCGGCATGTACACATACATACACATACACAAACACACACACACACACATCCACCCCCCCCCCCCCGCCCGCCCGCCCGCCCGCTCGCTCGCTCGCTCGCTCGCTCGGCTTACCTGCGGTGATGAAGTCCCGCCATCCCGACCTCAGCGCTGTCACTGTCCTCCATGGCCGCCGCTTGTCACATCACCTATCGCTTCCGACCCGAGACTGACACTGGCGGTGACGTCACGGACCTCTCGCGATACTTGATGTGAAGGCGCCGGTCATTGACCTCAGTGACAGGGGCTGTCAGTGTGCTGGAGATCAGCGCAGGTAATGTACCTCGCTGACAGCAGCACTTGTCACCCCCCTGCAGTGACCTGGGCTGACCCATTGATGTTAGCTCAGGTCACTGCACTGCTCTCCCAGCCAATGGGGAACATCCTGCTCTTCATTGACTGGGACAGTGTGCATCGTCATGGCAACCCCTTGGATTTCACCAGACCTAGATTTGTTTTTCAATCTAATAAATTGGTTAAAGAGGGAATGTTTTGGGGAGTGTTTTTTCAAATAAAAATGTGTTTGTCGTGTATTTTTTTTTTATTACTGACTGGGTTGGTGATGTCGGGTATCTGATAGACGCCTGACCTCACCAACCCCAGGGCTTGATGCCAGGTGACATTACACATCTGGTATTAACCCCATATATTACCCCGTTTGCCACCGCACCAGGGCGCGGGATGAGCTGGGGCGAAGCACCAGGATTGGCGCATCTAATGGATGCGCCACTTCTGGGGCGGCTGCGGCCTGCTATTTTTAGGCTGGGGAGATTCCAATAACCATGGACCTCCCTAGTCTGAGAATATCAGGCCCCAGCTGTCTGCTTTACCTTGGCTGGTGATCCAATTTTGGGGGACCCCTACGTGTTTTTTTTTTTTAATTATTTATTTAATTTAAAATAACAGCGTGGGGTGCCCTCAGTTTTGGATTACCAGCCAAGGTGAGGTTGCCAGCTGTGGTCTGCAGGCTGCAGCCGTCTGCTTTACCCTAGCTGGCTACAAAACTAGGGGGAACCCTATGTCATTTTTTTTTCATTTTTTTGGCTAAATACAAAGCTAAGCACCCCTTAGTGCCACATGAAAGGTACCAAAGGGTGTTCCACTTTTTCTCCATTTTTTTCTCCACTTTCTCTCCACTTTTTCTCCACTTTTTCTCCATTTTTTTCTCCACTTATTCTCCACTTTTTCTCCTCTTATTCTCCACTTTTTCTCCACTTTTTCTCCACTTTTTCTCCTCTTATTCTCCACTTTTTCTCCACTTTTTCTCCACTTTTTCTCCATTTTTTTCTCCACTTTCTCCACTTTTTCTCCACTTTTTTCTCCACTTTTTCTCCTCTTATGCTCCACTTTTTCTCCTCTTAATCTCCACTTTTTCTCCACTTTTTCTCCACTTTTTCTCCACTTTTTTCTCCACTTTTTCTCCTCTTATGCTCCACTTTTTCTCCACTTTTTCTACACTTTTTCTCCACTTTTTCTCCACTTTTTCTCCTCTTAATCTCCACTTTTTCTCCTCTTATGCTCCACTTTTTCTCCACTTTTTCTCCACTTTTTCTCCACGTTTTCTCCACTTTTTTCTCCACTTTTTCTCCTCTTATGCTCCACTTTTTCTCCACTTTTTCTCCACTTTTTCTCCACTTTTTCTCCACGTTTTCTCCACGTTTTCTCCACTTTTTTCTCCACTTTTTCTCCTCTTATGCTCCACTTTTTCTCCACTTTTTCTCCACTTTTTCTCCTCTTAATCTCCACTTTTTCTCCACTTTTTCTCCACTTTTTCTCCACTTTTTCTCCACTTTTTTCTCCACTTTTTCTCCACTTTTTCTCCTCTTATGCTCCACTTTTTCTCCACTTTTTCTCCACTTTTTCTCCACTTTTTCTCCTCTTATGCTCCACTTTTTCTCCACTTTTTCTCCACTTTTTCTCCTCTTATGCTCCACTTTTTCTCCACTTTTTCTCCACTTTTTTCTCCACTTTTTCTCCTCTTATGCTCCACTTTTTCTCCACTTTTTCTCCTCTTATGCTCCACTTTTTCTCCACTTTTTCTCCACATTTTCTCCATTTTTTTCTCCACTTATTCTCCACTTTTTCTCCTCTTATTCTCCACTTTTTCTCCACTTTTTCTCCACTTTTTCTCCTCTTATTCTCCACTTTTTCTCCACTTTTTCTCCACTTTTTCTCCATTTTTTTCTCCACTTTCTCCACTTTTTCTCCACTTTTTCTCCACTTTTTCTCCTCTTATGCTCCACTTTTTCTCCACTTTTTCTCCACTTTTTCTCCTCTTAATCTCCACTTTTTCTCCACTTTTTCTCCACTTTTTCTCCACTTTTTCTCCACTTTTTTCTCCACTTTTTCTCCACTTTTTCTCCTCTTATGCTCCACTTTTTCTCCACTTTTTTCTCCACTTTTTCTCCACTTTTTCTCCTCTTATGCTCCACTTTTTCTCCACTTTTTCTCCTCTTATGCTCCACTTTTTCTCCACTTTTTCTCCACTTTTTTCTCCACTTTTTCTCCTCTTATGCTCCACTTTTTCTCCACTTTTTCTCCACTTTTTCTCCACTTTTTCTCCTCTTATGCTCCACTTTTTCTCCACTTTTTCTCCACTTTTTCTCCATTTTTTTCTCCACTTATTCTCCACTTTTTCTCCTCTTATTCTCCACTTTTTCTCCACTTTTTCTCCACTTTTTCTCCTCTTATTCTCCACTTTTTCTCCACTTTTTCTTTACTTTTTCTCCATTTTTTTCTCCACTTTCTCCACTTTTTCTCCACTTTTTTCTCCACTTTTTCTCCTCTTATGCTCCACTTTTTCTTCTCTTAATCTCCACTTTTTCTCCACTTTTTCTCCACTTTTTCTCCACTTTTTTCTCCACTTTTTCTCCTCTTATGCTCCACTTTTTCTCCACTTTTTCTCCACTTTTTCTCCACTTTTTCTCCACTTTTTCTCCTCTTAATCTCCACTTTTTCTCCTCTTATGCTCCACTTTTTCTCCACTTTTTCTCCACTTTTTCTCCACGTTTTCTCCACTTTTTTCTCCACTTTTTCTCCTCTTATGCTCCACTTTTTCTCCACTTTTTCTCCACTTTTTCTCCACTTTTTCTCCACGTTTTCTCCACGTTTTCTCCACTTTTTTCTCCACTTTTTCTCCTCTTATGCTCCACTTTTTCTCCACTTTTTCTCCACTTTTTCTCCTCTTAATCTCCACTTTTTCTCCACTTTTTCTCCACTTTTTCTCCACTTTTTTCTCCACTTTTTCTCCACTTTTTCTCCTCTTATGCTCCACTTTTTCTCCACTTTTTCTCCACTTTTTCTCCACTTTTTCTCCTCTTATGCTCCACTTTTTCTCCACTTTTTCTCCACTTTTTCTCCTCTTATGCTCCACTTTTTCTCCACTTTTTCTCCACTTTTTTCTCCACTTTTTCTCCTCTTATGCTCCACTTTTTCTCCACTTTTTCTCCACTTTTTCTCCACTTTTTCTCCTCTTATGCTCCACTTTTTCTCCACTTTTTCTCCACTTTTTCTACATTTTTTTCTCCACTTATTCTCCACTTTTTCTCCACTTTTTCTCCACTTTTTCTCCTCTTATTCTCCACTTTTTCTCCACTTTTTCTCCACTTTTTCTCCATTTTTTTCTCCACTTTCTCCACTTTTTCTCCACTTTTTTCTCCACTTTTTCTCCTCTTATGCTCCACTTTTTCTCCTCTTAATCTCCACTTTTTCTCCACTTTTTCTCCACTTTTTCTCCACTTTTTTCTCCACTTTTTCTCCTCTTATGCTCCACTTTTTCTCCACTTTTTCTCCACTTTTTCTCTACTTTTTCTCCACTTTTTCTCCTCTTAATCTCCACTTTTTCTCCTCTTATGCTCCACTTTTTCTCCACTTTTTCTCCACTTTTTCTCCACTTTTTCTCCTCTTATGCTCCACTTTTTCTCCACTTTTTCTCCTCTTAATCTCCACTTTTTCTCCTCTTATGCTCCACTTTTTCTCCACTTTTTCTCCTCTTATGCTCCACTTTTTCTCCACTTTTTCTCCACTTTTTCTCCTCTTATGCTCCACTTTTTCTCCACTTTTTCTCCACTTTTTTCTCCACTTTTTCTCCTCTTATGCTCCACTTTTTCTCCACTTTTTCTCCACTTTTTCTCCACTTATGCTCCACTTTTTCTCCACTTTTTCTCCACTTTTTTCTCCACTTTTTCTCCTCTTTTTCTCCACTTTTTCTCCACTTTTTCTCCACTTTTTCTCCACTTTTTCTCCACTTTTTTCTCCACTTTTTCTCCACTTTTTCTCCTCTTATGTTCCACTTATTCTCCACTTTTTCTCCACTTTTTTTCTACTTTTTCTATGGTCGGTCTACCCATTAGCTCTGCCATGCATAGTGTAGCTCTACACCTACTGCACATGTTACTTTATGATTGACATCTCTTTCGTACCAGAGCTGTCTAAGTCTACTCTGACCCCATATTTGTCATTACTATATTGTCCTTGTACTGTATTATGACATTTGTATCATGTGTTTCATTTCTTGCTGTGTTGCAATTTTTTTGCTGCATCCCAATTGTACCTCTACATTGTTCGAGTTTATGTTATTGTTCTCTCACTCTTATGTGATACTGATTATTGTCATTTTTCATGATTACATGCAGATAAGTCCAATCTGACGAAGGCTCAGGCCGAAACGTCATTTGTAACTTGTTTTGGACAAAAACATATATGCTTATGAAAAAAAAATTTTCTTAATACGGACCAATAAAGAGTGATTTTGCATTACTATCCGTTGTGACTTACTGACTTAGTCTGGGAGATATAGGGTGCCGAGGTTACTCACTAATTTTATCTATTATTACCTCTGAGCACCTATATACCAGTGAGCAGAGCTTCCTCTACAGTAGTTCTCCTGATTAGGCATGCCCTTACCTCATGAGCAGGGCATTGCAGCTTTGGTAGCAACCATTACGACATGGACTCTGCTGCTGTGGACCCGGGGAGAGTGAGTGCAGATTCATTGCACCCACACTCCTCACATGAAGGGTCCGCACTCCTAGAAAATGGGGGATACGTTCCCTGAGTGTCTCCCCCCCATATTCTAGACGGTCCAGAGTCGTCGTGGGACCCCTTTATTTTTTTTCTTACAATAAATTGGTGAAAGAGGAAATGTTTTGGGGACTGTTTTTTCAAATAAATTTCTTTTGTCGATTTTTTGTTTTTGTTAGTACTGACAGTTTATGATGTTGGGTATCTAATAGACGCCATGACATCACAAACTGCTGGGCTTGATCTCAGGTGACTTTACAGCTAGTATCAACCCGATTTATTACCCCGTTTGCCACTGCACCAGGGCACGGGATGAGCTGGGGTGAAGCGCCAGGATTGGCGCATCTAGTGGATGCGCCACGTCTGGGGTGCCTGCGGCCTGCTATTTTTAGGCTGTGAAGGCCCAATAACTATGGACCTTCCCACCCTGAGAATACCAGACCACAGCTGTCCGCTTTACCTTGGCTGGTGATCCAATTTGGGGGGTCCCCTACTTTTATTGTGTAATTATTAATATTTATAAAATAATTATAAAAAAGAGCCTGAGGGGACCTCCACATTGGATCCCCAACCACGGTAAAGCTGCCAGCTGTGGTTTTCAGGCTACAGCCGTCTGCTTTACCCTAGCTGGCTATCAAAAATGGGGGGACCCAACGTAATTTTTTTTTTTTAACTATTTTTTAAATAGAAAAAATTAATGGGCTTCCCTGTATTTTGATTGCCAACCAAGGTAACGGCAGGCAGATGGGGGTGGCAACCCATAGCTGTCTGCTTTATCTGCGCTGAGAATCAAAAATACCGCGGAGCGCTACGTCATTTTTTTAAAGATTTTTTTTTACAGCACTGTGATGTCCAGCAATCAAAATACAGGGAAGCCCATTTTATTTTTAGTTATTTAAATAAATAATTAAAAAAAATATATGTTAGCTCCCACTGCATTTTTTGTATTGCTAGCTAAGGGTAATCCAAGCAGCTACTGGCTGCTAACCCCCACTGCTTGGTGTTACCTTCACTGGCAATGGAAAATCCAGGGAAGCATTTTTTTTTTTTTTTGCCAAAAAGCTACAAAAAAAGGACGTGAGCTTCGCCATATTTTTGTATGCTAGCCAGGTATAGCAGGCAGGTGCTGGAAGAGTTGGATACAGCGCCAGAAGATGGCGCTTCTATGAAAATGCCATTTTCTGAGGTGGCTGCAGACTGCAATTCGCAGCAGTGGGGCCCAGAAAGCTCAGGCCAACCGGTGGTGCGGATTCCAATCCCAGCTGCCTAGTTGTACCTGGCTGGACACAAAAATGGGGCAAAGCCTACGTCATTTGTTTTCTAATTATTTCATGAAATTCATGAAATAATAAAAAAAGGGCTTCCCTTTATTTTTGGTTCCCAGCCGGGTACAAATAGGCAACTGGGGGTTGGGGGCAGCCGTACCTGCCTGCTGTACCTGGCTAGCATACAAAAATATGGCGAAGCCACATAATTTTTTCAGGGGGCAAAAAACTTCTGCATACAGTCCTGGATGGAGTATGCTGAGCCTTGTAGTTCTGCAGCTGCTGTCTGTCTGTATGGAGAAGAGCAGACAGCAGCTGCAGAACTACAAGGCTCAGCATACTCCATCCAGGACTGCATGCAGAAGTTTTTTGCCCACCAAAAAAATGACGTGGGCTTCGCCATATTTTTGTATGCTAGCCAGGTACAGCTGGCAGCCACGGGCTGCCTCCAACCCCCAGTTGCCTATTTGTACCCGGCTGGGAACCAAAAATATAGGGAAGCCCGTTTTTTTTAATTATTTCACTTATTTCATGAAATAATTAAAAAACAAATGACGTGGGCTTCGCCCTATTTTTGTGTCCAGCCGGGTACAACTAGGCAGCTGGGGATTGGAATCCGCAGCACAGGTTAGCCCGAGGTTTGTGGGCGCCTCTGCTGCGGATTTCAGTCCGCAGCCGTCCCAGAAAATGGCGCTCTCATAGAAGCGCCATCATCTGGCGCTGTATCCAACTCTTCCAACAGCCCTGGAGCCGGGTGGCTTGTTGGGTAATCATGAGTTAATACTGGCTTTGTTTTACCAGCCAGTATTAAGCCAGAGATTCTTAATGTCAGGCACGTTTGACCCGGCCATTAAGAATCTCCAATAAAGGGTTAAAAAAAGACACCACACAGAGAAAAAATACTTTAATAGAAATAAATACACAGACACATTAGAGACTCCATCTTTATTACCCCTGTCAGCCCTCCACGATCCTGCTCTTCTGTCTTCTTTCTTTCTAGTGTAGTAGTAGTGACGATTGTAGTGAGGGGCATCACTTGGGGCTGGGGAACCTCCATCCTAACTACAATGCTCACTACAATCGGGAAGCAGCGTGCAGCCTTCACTCCGTGAGTGATCACTGCTGGCTGCTAGCGGTAACAGCGGTAACGCTGACAGACGCGTTACCATAGCAACGGTGCTCCCGGAGCCGTGGTTAGCGGTGACGTCACCGCTAACTGCGTTGCTATGGCAACGGTGATCTCCGTTAATGACCGGCTGTGTCAGCCGGTCCCTAACGGAACGGGGAGTCGACCGTGTGCTAGAGCATGTCGCCGGTACACGGCGATACACATATGTGCACCGTGTACCGGAGAGATGCACTCGCAGGTCCTACATGACGTGTCATAGTCATGTGACCAGTCTGTAGCCAATGAGATAATAGCCACGTGACTGGTCACATGGCTATTTTGACGTCACGATAGGTCCTGCTTCTCTGCTGGCAGTGCAGGTCACCGGGAGGATTCAGCGATCATCGGATGGAATAGCGGCAGGAGACAGAGTGCAGAAGGGATCGCGAGGACCGGTAAGTGTTATGGCAATGTTTATTAACTGTTTGTGTACATTTATAATGCATTTTTATGTGTTTGTGATTGCCTCCCATTATAGCCTATTGGTTCTAGTTCGGTTCGTCGAACGTTCGACGAACCGAACTCGAACGGGACCCCCGTTCGGCGAACCGGCCTCGAGCCGAACCGGGACCGGTTCGCTCATCTCTAATCAGGAACACTGTCCCCATTGGGACTCACAATCTAGAGCCCCTATCAGTATGTCTTTGGAGTGTGGGAGGAAACTGGAGAACCCGGAGGAAACCCACGCAAACACGAGGAGAACATACATACTCCTTGCAGATGGTGTCCTTGGTGGGATTCGAACCCAGGACCCCAGCGCTGCAAGGCTGTAGTGCTAACCACTGATCCACCGTGCCACCCTACATCTATAATACAGAAGCGTCCCAGTATACACTGGTATGTTACCGGCCCATGCTTCATGCAGGTTTCTTTTCAAATGGGGGGGAAAAAAAAAAAAGTTACATTTTTTGCCATGCAACTTTATAAGCTTCCTTATGGCTTTTTTTTTTTTTTTTGCCTGAGAAATTTTGGAGGGGAGAATGCTACCTCCCCACCACTTCTTAGATCATGCTGGAGAAAAAGAAAATACCAAAAAACAGCCACCATTTTTGCAAATATGAATGTGAACTTGTCCAAATTTAATTTCCACTATAACGGCAACGGGTCTGCAGTTCACTAGTAGAGAGCACCACCTGGTGGTGAGCAGCCATATGACGACCAGATCTTCTGCCGACGCTCCAGCGATCCCTGCCAGGTCAGGTTGCTGGTGGGATCGCTGGAGCGTCGCTTAGTGTGACGGTACCTTTAGATCCTTTCACTGCACCAGAAAATCATCCAGCAGAGGATTACTGAGCTGTATTCTGACACTAATCCCTGGACACTCAATGGAATGACCATTCTCTCTCAAAAAAAACCTGTTTTTTCAGGATGCGTCCAAGAGAGTACAGGAGACATTGGTCTTGTATGAGACTTCTCCCTCCCTTTTAAGGCTCATTTACATGCAACGACATCGCTAACGAGATGTTGTTGGGGCCACGGAATTCGTGACGCACATCCGGCCTCGTTAGCGACATCGTTGCGTGTAACACCTACGAGCGAGTGTTAACGATCAAAAATACTCACCTAATTGTTGATCGTTGACACGTCGTTCATTTTTATAATATCGTTGCTCATTGTGGACGCAGTTTGTTCGTCGTTCCCGAGGCAGCACATATCGTTATGTGTGACACCCCAGGAACGACTAACAACACTGTACCTGCGTCCTCCGGCAACGATGTGGGCGTGTCTTTCCTTTGGCTGCTCTCCGCCCCTCCGCTACTATTGGCCACCTGCTGTGTGACGTCGCTGTGACGCCATACGAACCACCCCTGAGAAAAGAGGCAGTTCGCCGGCCACAGCGACGTCTCTAGGCAGGTAAGTATGTGTGACGGGAACTAACAATATTGTGCGCCACGGGCAGCGATTTGCCCGTGACACACAAATGAGGGAGGTGGGTGCGATCGGCAGCGACATCGCTAGCGATGTCGCTGTGTGTAAGTGGGCCTTTAGTGTGCCATGTCTCTTTGAATCCGTCTTGAAAACTAGTTCCATGGGGGATTCCAACCTGGGTCTACATTTTTCTTCTACCATGGTATCTCAGTGTTTATTATCTGCCAGGGTTAAAATAAGGCTGTCCCTATTATGTTTTTTATAGATAATGGTTCTGGGGCAAACATAGTTGACAAACACTTTGCTCACTCCTCCAGGTTAAGGGTGAACGAATTATCTAGTCCTGTCCGGATTTTTGCTATTGACTCATCACCTCTCTCCCAAGGGGTCTTTATGGAGTGTGTACAGTGGTTGGAACACTGCATAGGGGTACAGTATTCGGAGAGCATGCTCATACTCAAAAACCTTCCCTAGCTTTACATTACATAACCTTGTTGTTAACTGGATATAATTAAATGGAGCTCTTACTGTAACGAACACTGTCTAGGGACCAGTATTGCTGTGATAACCACAAGTATCCCCCTGGATGCTTTTTCAGAGTTTGGTGATGTGTTCTCTGTAAAGGGTTGTCAGGAGCTGCTGCTGCACTAACCTTCTGACTGCATTATTAGGTTGAAGCCAGGGGCCAAGTTGCCCAATTGCGGACTGTATGAGATGAGCTGGTCACATTAGGCCAGTTTATTCCCCTGTGATTGCAGGTTTCTTCTTTGTCAAAAAGAAGAATGGTGGACTGCACCCGTGTATGGATTTCAGTGAGGTTAACCAGATTATGGGTCGTGATCCCTATTCGATGCCACTCGTTCCGGACCTATTTAACCAGATTACCAGTACTAAATGGTTCTGCAAACTCGATCCTAGGGGGGACTATAATCTTATTCGGGTCCAACAGGGGAATAAGTGGAAGACATCATTCAATACACCAGAGGGTTACTTTGAAAATCTGGTGATGCCATTTAGCGTGAACAACGCGCCTGCATTTTTTCAGCTATTTGTGAATGAAGTATCTGCTCACCTGTCAGAAGTTTATCATTTACTTGGAAGACATTCTCATTTATTCACAGGATTTTGGTTCACATTTGAAACATGTTAAAAAGATTTTTTTTTTACAGCTTCTCAGAGAGAACAAGTTGTACACAAAATTAGAGAAGTGTTTATTTGACATTCAGGAACTTCCAATTTTGGGTTACATAATTTCCACTTCTGGTTTTAGGATAGATCCCTCCAAATTACAGGCTATATTGAAATGGGACCGTCTTGAGAACTTTAAGGCACTGCAACATTTCTTGAAGCTTGCAAATTATTATAGGAAGTTTATTAATAATTTCTCTGCCATAGCAAGACCTCTGACTGACATGACGACAAAAGGTACGAACTTTGCTAACTGGTCTGAGTGTGCTTTACACGCGTTTGACTGTATAAAAAAATGCTTGCCTCAGCATTTGTAGTAATACAACCTGATGTATTTATTCCATTCACAGTGGAAGTTGACGCATCAGAGGTGGTGCTGGGAGTTGTATTGACTCAAGGTCCGCCTGGTAAACTGTATCCATGTACCTTTTTTTCCAAGATGTTATCTCCTGACAAACGTAATTACGACATTGATATTAGGGAACTTCTCGCTAACAAATTAGCATTTGAGGAGTGTCGACACTTTGTGGAGGGAGCTATTCATCCTGTTACTGTAATTACAGACCATAAAAATCTCCTTTACGCCGAGTCTGCAAAACGTCTTACACCAAGACAAGCTTGGATGTCTTTATTTTTTAATAGGTTTAACTTTTTCGTAACTTATCGTCCAGGGTCTAAAAGCATGAAAACAACCCAACCAAAATATTGATTAGGTATGAAGTGAAAGCGTATACATATGTTTTTTTTATAAAAGTAAAAAACTTTATTGATATTAATTCAAAAAACAATTATAAACAGGAAAACCCACACAGTAGAGCACATGATCCCAGGATGGCATCCGTAATTAAAGAAATGTATTCTCAATTACAAAAAGTTTGTTTAAAAGTCCTCAGTAGTTGATACCTTTTAATGGCTAACTGAAAAGATAGTAATAATAGCAAGCTTTCGAGACTACTCAGGTCTCTTCATCAGGCATGGTATAACACAAAATCTGAAGAGTCACATATTTATACACAACAGGACATAGAATAGTGCAGTGAAAAAAACCAAAAAAAAAAACAAACAAATCCTGTGAAGCAGAACTATCACTATGGGAAGGGGGCAAACTGTTGTGCCCATAAATATTGTTGTGGTTCATAGATAAGTAGTGTGAAAATGTTATTGTCCTCTGATTGGGGTCTGGTCCAGGCTGTGATACCCCCGGATGCTCTGAAGAGCACATTTCTTAATTGATCTAAAAAGACATAAATCCATGAGACACATTCATTCCTGCTCTGAATGTGTCAAAGGTCATCATAAGTTTGTACTCCCAGACTCTCCTGTCTCTTTGGGACTTGAAATTCCCTTTCAATACCAGCAATTTCATGTCCATGATGCTGTGGTCTGAGTTACAAAAATGTTTGGCCACAGGTAGATCCATCCTTTTTTCTCTAATATTGTGTCGATGAGAATTCATCCTTGTCCTGAGCTGTTGTTTGGTCTCCCCTACATACAGACCCCCAGTTGGACATTTAGTACATATAATTAAGTACACCACATTGGTTGTGGTGTAGCTGAAGGTACCTGGGATCTTGTAGTCCTGATGTGATCTGGGAATCTTTATCTTGTCCGTTGTCAATATAAATGGACAGGTCTTACATTTTTTCTGGTTGCAGGGAAATGTTCCTGTTGTTGGAGAGGACAGGGAGCTTCTGACAATGATGCTTCTTAGATTCGGGGGCTGTCTAAAACACAGAAGTGGGGGGTCTGGAAAAATAGATTTTAATTGGGTATCTTTTAGCAGTAATGGTTGTAGTTTCCGTGTAGCTGCTCTTAACACCTCCAGATATGAATTGTAGATGATTACAAGCGGTACCCGGTTGTTTTCTTCTTTAGTTTTATAATGTAGGAGATGGTTTCTTGATATTCTGGTGGCTCTTGCAATTTGGTTTTCAATTGTTCTTGGGTGGTAGCCTTGATTCAGAAAGGTCATTCTGAGGCCCTCAAGGTGATTGTCTCTATCTGTAGTGTTGGAACATATCCGATTGTACCTGATGGCCTGACTGTACACTATAGAGGGTTTTTTTTATGTGTTTTGGATGAAAACTGTCCCATTTCAGGTATGTTGGACGGTCAATTGGCTTCTTGTACAGGGATGTCTCTATTTCATTGTTCTGTAGTTTAATGATGGTGTCCAAAAAGTTGATTTCAGTGCAGGAGTAGTTGAGTGTTAGGTTGATGGTGGGATGAAACTGATTAAAGTGTTCATAGAAGGTCTTCAGCTGCTCCTCAGACTCTGTCCAGATTATTAAAATATCATCAATGTAACGGTAGTAGACCAGAGGCCTGATAGGACAATAGAATAAAAAGTCACTCTCAAGCTTGGCCATGAAAAGATTTGCATATTGTGGTGCCATTTTGCTTCCCATTGCAGTCCCAGTCTCCTGTAGATATATGTTATTGTCAAATGCAAAGTAATTATGGGTGAGGGGGAATTTTGTAAGTTTTACCACAGAATCGGCATCAATTCCTGTATTTTCCAGGAAACCTTTGCAAGCATTTAATCCATCCTGGTGTGGAATATTCGAGTACAAGGATTCCACATCCATGGTGGCAAGGATGGTTCCCTCTGGTAGCGGACCTATTGGTGGTAGTTTTTTCAATAGGTCAGTAGTGTCCTGGATGTAGCTGGTTGTTACCAAGGGTTTAAAGATACCCTCCACCCATCCAGAGACTTGTTCAGTGAGGGTGCCCACACACTGGGTGTGCAGATTTGTGAATTTTGGGAAGCATGGTAGAATGTGCCTATTCTCAATTACAATAAGCTTTTATCCGCAAGGAAAATATCCCAATCTCATTCCTTTATAGCTACAAGGAACCCACATATATCACATATATAATATACCATAGATATCAATTAAATGCCGTTTGCCTGTTAGTGTCAAGAAACCTATGAGCTTACTTGCAAGTCATATTAAATAATCCATTCGGATCTCACTGGTTTCAGCACCAACAGGAACACAGCAACAGCCTCCTATGCAAATAAGCACCCCGCAGCTCAGAAAGGGTCAGATGGTGTATATATAATACCCCAGGCTATAGTTGTTTAATTACTGGTTACAGATGTAATGCAAACGGCTATAAGGGAGAATAACAATACCACTGACTCACATATTACTGCTGCTGATGAGGAAAGGGCACCCTTTTTGAAGAAGCGAGGCGAAATGGCGTCAGGGGTGGTGGAGCACATGGCCAGGTGATCCATCCCACTAGGTAAATATCACTCTATTACCCACGTTATTTCCTCACCAGCAGCAGTGGGCATCTGCTGTGACATGGATGCGCCCCCTGGGCTGTCCAGATCACAGCAGAGTGAGGAGTTCAGCACCATTATTGTGGAGCTCACAGCGTGTGCTGTTTGCTCCACTTTACCCCTGTCACCCGCCGCGGGATGTGTGAGTACGGGCCGCCTCCCCTCCCCTCGTTACTGTCTCCGGTGACATCCCATCCCTCCGTTCTCCCCAGCCCCTGCTCTGCCCCAGCTACTGACGCCGCACCTCCCCCCCGCCGTTACCGTCTCCAATGACACCCCCCTCCCCCAGCTCCCCCAGCTCTGCCCGCTGCTGCTGTGTGTGTGTGTGTGTGTGTCACAAGGTCCCCATCAGGGGTGATTGTGAGTGTGTGTCGGCACTTGCAATGCTGTGCAGTGAGCTTCCAGGACCTGCGAGAGGATCACATGGGAAGCATGTGATATCTCCGGATGTTGTGAGTGTGTGCGCGCGATTGTACAGGTATGTGCAATATCGTGAGTGTGTGTGAGTGTATGCGATCGGATGTGTGAGTGTATGCGATCGGATGTGTGAGTGTATGCGATCGGATGTGTGAGTGTATGCGATCTGATGTGTGAGTGTATGCGATCCGATGTGTGAGTGTATGCGATCAGATGTGTGAAATGTCGGCCGGATGCAGGGGAGGATGGCATGCAGC
This sequence comes from Anomaloglossus baeobatrachus, assembly GCF_048569485.1. Lineage (NCBI taxonomy): Eukaryota > Metazoa > Chordata > Amphibia > Anura > Aromobatidae > Anomaloglossus > Anomaloglossus baeobatrachus. The sequence continues at coordinate 211,204,028 of NC_134354.1, forward strand.
ACAGCTGCCTGGAGCGCCCACCGAAGGTCACAGGGAGGAATGATGTGAAAGGTTTGTGTGTGCGTGTGTGTTGGTGTGTGTGTGTGTTGGTTTGTGTGTGTGGCACAAGGTCCCCATCAGGGGTGATTGTGTGTGTGTGGCACAAGGTCCCCATCAGGGGTGATTGTGTGTGTGAGTAGCACAAGGTCCCCATCAGGGGTGATTGTGTGTGTGTGTGGCACAAGGTCCCCATCAGGGGTGATTTTGTGTGTAGCACAAGGTCCCCATCAGGGGTGATTGTGTGTGTAGCACAAGGTCCCCGTCAGGGGTAATTGTGTGTGTGTGTGTGTGTAGCACAAGGTCCCCATCAGGGGTGTGTGTGTGTGTGTGCGTGTAGCAGAAGGTCCCCATCAGGGGTGATTGTGTGTGTGTGTGTAGCACAAGGTCCCCATCAGGGGTGATTGTGTGTGTGTGTGTGTGTGTGTGTGTGTGTGTGGCACAAGGTCCCCATCAGGGGTGATTTTGTGTGTGTATGTGTGTGTAGCACAAGATCCCCATCAGGGGTGTGTGTGTGTGTGTGTGGCACAAGGTCCCCATCAAGGGTGTGTGTGTGTGTGTGTGTGTGTGTGTGTGTGTAGCACAAGGT